>NC_137810.1:80286127-80400665 GCF_963921795.1 Nannobrachium achirus | reverse complement strand
GCACAGGAAAGTATATAGACAGGAGGGTCCAGTTCAGTCCCCACACGCACCTTTCTCTATTATGTCCTCTGATTAATAAGAGCCTTATAGCGTTGTGCGAATGTGCGCCTTGTCAGTAGCCTATATATTCCATGTACTTTAGTTTTGGGCCGGCGATATCATTTGATAACATGACAGACCCCCTGCAGCCATGACGACCCGCGGAGGATCGGGATTGGTCACAAACAGCGAAAAATAGCCGTTATGGACATATAGACTATATTTATTGATCCTAATAATTAATAAATTAAGCCAGCAACATACATTGCAGCTACGTGATTTCATCTGTTCTGTAGGTTCTCCATAGGGCGTAGGGGGCTCCGGTGGGCCTGAGCCTGCAGGTGCCCACTGAACGGTGGGGTGACAGGCGGTGGTCCGCGGGTCCGCGGGGACCCCCCGGAGGAAGCAAGAGCTGTGGCGGCTGCTGGGTCTCGGCGCTGCCTCGGTGGGCGCTCAAAGCCTTATAGGTCGGTCAATTCTCAAAGGATTGTTCTAATTTTAAGTACTGTATATCTGTGAAGTGTCTGTATTCATTCAGTGTACTGTATATAAATCATGTTTTAATTGCCCCTCCATCAAACCATGAAGCTTAAAGTAAACGTCGCTAGTAGCTGGTGATAAGCATTCCAGGTAGAACAATGCTGCATGGTCAGCCCTGAACCCTGAATCCAAAGATTTACGCATGACAAGCGCAGAGAAACCATATGCTTAAATAATAATAATGAAGAACATGTGTTGAAACATAAACATATGATGAATTCGATTAAGGAGAACCTTTAGTTAATTTAGCTGCAAAGAAAAATTAAGGTTATATATATTCGGGGTGAGGGGGTAAAATGGAATAGGCCTATGACTGATATGAGAAGGTAGAAATGGATAATTAAACGGCCAGGCCGGGCCGTGAGGGGGAGGGGGGGGGGGGGGGGGGGTAGATGCCAGCAGCACGCAAAACAGACAGACAGATCCATCTCCGTCAGCGCAACACTGTCGGCGGCGGCTCCGGTTCTGAACCGGCGGTGGGTCAGGAGTCACCGGCAGCGGCGGAGGCTCCGGCGGAGGCACCGGCTCCGGCGGAGGCACCGGCAGCGGCGGAGGCGGCGGAGGCTCCGGCGGAGGCACCGGCGGCGGCGGAGGCACCGGCGGCCTCCGGCGGCTGGTCCGGCGGCCCGGCGGAGGCGGAGGCGGCGGCGGCGGCGGCGGCGGAGGGCACCGGTGGCCTCCGGCGGCTGGTCCGGCGGCCGGCGGAGGCGGAGGCGACCACCGGAGCAGACGTGACTGTTTTAATACTTTATTCATTTATTTATACATTATTGATATGAGCATGCTGATCATGGTGCTTGTGTGCGTGGGTGTGCATTCGTGTGTGTGCGTGCCTGCGTGTGTGTGTGTGTGTGTGTGTGTGTGTGTGTGTGTGTGTGTGTGGGGGGGGGGGGGGGGGGGGGGGGGGGGGGGGGGGTGGGGGGGGGGGGGGGGGTTCGGCAACAGCGGCAGAATGCAGTTCCATTGCTGCACATTGACGGTCTGTCCGGCTGTGCCACGGATTAGGTATAATTGTCGCGGCATAGGAATCATTGCCGCGGCTATTGTCGGCAGGTCCGGCCACGTCGGGGCACGTGCCGCTGCCGGAAAATGCATTCGCTGTCCCTCGATCCTTGACACCAGCAAAGAGAGCATCCACCGCCGATTTGCAGCAAATGCAGAGCTCTGCTCAGATTTTGCATGCTTGGATCCAAAGAACTTCCCTGCAATAAGGGAAAAAGGGCTGCAAAAAACAGCACTGGAGGAGTTCAGCAAATCCTTACTGAAATTTAATGAGAATGCTACTGTTGCAACCTTGCAGGCAGAATTAATGCACCTTGCCAACCAGTGGGAGAGACTGAAGATCCACCCTTTGAGAGGCTATAGGATCAGGAAAGAGCTGGATGAGGAGGATGGAAGCACTTCTGAATTTGAGGAGACTGGAAACACTGAGGATTCTGAACCTGAGGAAGGCCTGGAGTTGGAAACCAACTGTGCCTCATGCAAAAAACTGCCCCATATGCTGCTATCAGATCCTGTCCCACTACAAACTGGTAAACAGTTCATACAATATCATTGGTCTAGCATACAAGTATTTGCTGACCCTGTCTGTTACCCAAGTGGCCTGTGAAAGGTCCTTTTCCACATTGAAATTTGTGAAGAACAGACTGAGAAGCTCCATGAGCCAGGACCGCCTAGAGGCATTTTTGTTGATGGCAACGGAAAAGGAGACACTCTGGAACCTTGACATCGATGGCATCATAGACAAGGTTGCAGAGACCAGTGAATTGATGCGCCGCCAGCTGACCTAAGGCAAAGGTTTAAAAACTGTGGGTCCCAGTCCCACCAATCCCAAGTATAAACCCATACATAAGTGGCTCACAGCAAGTGGCCAGTTGCCATAATAATCACCTTCTTTGCACAGCCTTAAATGCATGCATACATTTTCTTACTATGTTAATGTTTAGTTAATTATGTTTATATATTTTAAATACAAGTCACAGCACTTTATTTTTTGGGTCACAACCCATAAGTCGTGACAGCAGGGGGGGCTGGGGGCATGTGCAAAATAAATGATTGTATTTTTGGTGAATATTGAATGTATATTGTACTTTGCTTGTTGCTATTTTATGGCTGTTCAGCTGAAGCTATGTTTATTTTATATATTACATACAAGTAACAGCACTTTATTTGTTTTCTATTTTATTATTATTAGCTATGTTTAGCTAAAATGTGCCACCTGCTGATTTCTTTTTTAATGCAGTGGTTTTGTTTTTCATGTTTGGATCACAGCAGGGACCAGGTGCAATAACACATTCTTGTGCACTTTATTTCTATTACAGTTTGCCTGCATTGGTAGCTGTAGCTCAGCTGTGATTGTGTGTGAATTTTTGTTGTTTTTATTGTTTAAAATGTTACTGTAGTTGGTGTGATTTTGTTGTATTTCATTTTACATACAACAAAACTTATTGTTTTCTATTTGCATTTACTTTAGCTATGTTTAGCTATAATGTGCCAGACAGTGCCACCTGCTGACCTTTTTTTAAGGCAGTGTTATTCTTTCTTTTTCTTTTTGTGTGGGTCCCATTGGATCACAGCAGAGGCCAGGTGCATTAATGCATACCTTTGTACTTTATTTTGTATTATTTCTGTTACAATGTGCATATTATTGAAGCTGTGATTGTGTGTTAATTATTGTTTTGTTAAAAATCTCACTAAAGTTTTTGTGATTTTGACCTGCCTTGCCTGTTTCATTTATGCATGTTTGAAGACTGTAAAGGGAAATACTATTGATGACCTCTGACCAAAATGAATAGAGAAGTTAATTAACTATTGATTCAACCTTTGTTTTTACTGGTAATGAGAATGTATTGCTAATCTTACTGCACAACATATTTGGTTGGTCTGGCCAAAAATACCTCCACAGGTGGGTTTCAGCCTTGCAGGCAGCCTGAAAAGCTTTGAGACTGCCACTTCAGGTATGTTTACGTCGGAGGTCCTCAATTCATGGACATTGTTAGGAAAGAATATAGGACAGATGGTGAGGGTAGAGAATGATTAGAGAACAGAAAAGTACTGGAATGTAGGACTGTGTGTTGTCATGGTGGTTGTTTAATAGTGTTGTTGTGTGACTGTCATTTTAATAGTGTTGTTGTGTGACTGTCATTTTAATAGTGTTATTGTGTGACTCAGTTTAAGAGTGCCGTCGTGTGACTGTCAATCTATATGGAATAACAAACTTCGCTCGCGCACACCGCCACGCCCTCGAGCAAATGTGGCCTGGTGAGCAAATGTGGCCTGGGTGGGTGTATATGATTCCCGGTCAGATTTTGGGTCCCAGTCCGGCCCTGGTGTGTGTGTGTGTGTGTGTGTGTGTGTGTGTGTGTGTGTGTGTGTGTGTGTGTGTGTGTGTGTGTGTGTGTGTGTGTGTGTGTGTGTGTGTGTGTGTGTGTGTGTGTGTGTGTGTGTGTGCGTGCATAACTCACGTCTCACGTTGCTGAACGTCGCTCCATAAAACAACAACAAACGATATTTCCAAATAAAGTCCATAGGAGTCGTAGATATGGACAACACTTGTTGTCCATCTAAGGATAGCATTTCTAGTTCCCTTTATAGAGTTTAAAACGACCTATTCCACCGGAGCTAGCCTATTAGCATGGACGGGACCTGCACTGTGTGTGGATGGAGGAACACGTGTTGGAAAAAAAACAAGAATTGACACATTGTCAATATATAAGCTGGTCACATCAAAGAAGAAAAAAAAAAGCGTAATTTAAATACATTTTGTATTATTAATTGTACTCGTATAAAACTTTGTCACTGCCCTCCCATCTCTTTAAGGGGTTGACCACCTCAATCCCCATAAACCTCAAAGTACAGACATCATGACCAACTGAGTTGAAATGCCTGGCCACTGACGATTTGTCATCTTTGTTGTGGATGGAACTCTTATGTTCAGATAACCAAGTTTTGATCTCCCCAATGGTTTTCCCCACACGGACACTTCAAAAGATAAACAACATATTTTGTTTTGCATTAAACATTTTACTAGAATTTGGATGTAAAAATGACTCTCTCTTAATTGTAGTGTTACAATGTATACAATTATGGTAAGGAGTATAAACAGTAACACCTCCTCCCAGCTCTACTCCAGTTAACTGCGTCATTTCAAGTCAAGATTCAAGGTCACTCATGAGCATTTGCAGTGAAATGTTGCTGACATGCCCAGTAGACAAGCCCAGTAGACCATTAGCAGCAATAAGTAGTGGAATGTAGTCTATTGCCAGTGAAAATAAAAAGCATATAACTTCATGTTCAAAATCATTACCAATACATACTTTTCAGCTAATTTAATTATAATAAAAAGTTAAATTGTGTCAAGAGCAATACACAGAAGAGATATACTGGGAGAACAACAAATACATTCATTATGTCTCTCCATCATTTGCAGCATTGAATGCCCATGGCTTGAGTGTGAATGAACCACATCCAGGCTTCACACACAGGGTCTTAGATGAGGTGTAGATCACTCCAATATGGGTATCAAATTACCCGATTCACCTGGAGGTTGAGGTAGGAACAGACGGGTCAAGAAAGGCTGAAAGCCTAAAACCTTCCCCAAACAGACTGTCTCGAAAGTGAGTTCAGGAGGAGCCGCCCAAAAACACAGACACCACTGCTTAGGTGTCGCCACATTGACATTATACAATCTGGAGAAGGTGGCAGATGAGGCCCAAGTAGCTGCAGCACACACCTCAGAGAGTGGGACCCCCCGCAGGAGGGCCCTAGATGTGACCATTCCCCTGGTGGAATGAGTCACCACACCAACTGGCTCAGGCCTACCAGCCAGACTGTATGCTAACTGGATTGTGTCCACAATCCAATGGGACAGCATCTGCTTAGACAGGTTTGACCCCAGGACCCCCTCGGCATAACACACAAAGAGCTGGTCTGTCCTGCGCAGTGACTGTGTGCGACTCACATAAGCTTGCAGAGCTGTTGAGAACTTAGCAAAGTTCAGAACGTCACTATCAATAAAGTCAACCAACAAATTTGTTTCTTGCAAAGGGTTGCCCCGCTGATCAAAATTAAATCTCGAAAGATCCTAGGAATTGCTCTTATTGGGCCCCTCATTGATTACAGAATCCTTGTTTGGTATCGCGATGCCTCAGCTGCCTTAAAGTTAAAGCTCCAAACTGCCCAATACAAACTAATTAGGGTTTGTGCTTGGTCTTCCTCTTCGGGCCCACCTTACCGTTCATCACCACGAAAGTGTGGGGTGGCTCAAAGTAGCTGACAGAGTACAGCATCTTGCAATGGGCCTGGTGTACAAGATACACTACCCATGTACCTGACAAACTACTTCCTAAAGATCAAGGATGTTCACAATCACAACACCAGAGGCAGCTCCACTAATCATCATCAATGTAGATTTAACACTAAACGGCTCTAATTCATTCATGTATGTGACTTGTCTTTTAGTTCTATTGGATCTCTTCTCCACTAGTCCCTACCGTGAAATCTAGTTTCTAGTTTTTATTTGTTGCCAAAATTGTCAACGTATTTAGTCATCGTTTTAGTATTCATAGCTTAGTTTTTATTTAGTTTCTATTTAGTTTTCGTCAGTGAAAAATGGTAGTCACCGAACATTTTTCGCCATAGTTTTAGTCGACGAAATCAACGGTGGTGCCAACCTGTTCTGCGATTACCTCTAACACGTTAAACTCTCTGTAAATAGCTTGATAAGCAGAAATAATGTTAACCCAATCACTAAAATGACAGGAAAGGGTGGACTCTCTACCACAGGGGAAAAGCTCCTAACCCTAACCCTATTTTCATTCTCTCTCACTTACACGCGCACACACACACACACACACACACACACACGCTCGCACTCACGCACGCATGTACACACACACACACACACACACACACACACACACACACACACACACACACACACACACACACACGCACACGCACACGCACACGCGCACACACACAGCCCTATGGCCCACAGTGCAAATAGAACCTGTCACTAACGTTAAACCCCTTTACTATTCGGGTCGCCTGCTGGCCTACTGGTCCAGTCACATACCACAGGCATTGGCACATAGGCATGGATGCCTGGCTGGTGGCTTCACTTGCCGTATGTCACTCCATCTCTCCCACTTTTTCCTGTCAGTCTACTGTCCTATCAATAAAGGCATAAAAAGCCCCAAAACAAATAATAAAAAAAGGACTATTCAATCAAACACTTTCAATGCTTATAATTGTAAAAAATACATTGTAATTGGTGTGACGGCCCTGCCCTTTTTTATTCAATCTTTATACAAATGTTATGACATACAAGACAATACAAAACAGACAATACAATACAGTACAGTACAACACAACACAAATACAAACACAAACCCCCCTGGCTATGATTTTCTTGTATTGATGTATTGATAACTTGCCCCTCTGCCTCACTGTAGGCTAGGCGCCCGCCTCAGTGTCATGGCAGGGTGGAGCAGGCCGTCAGCCCATTGGGCACACCTTAGAGGGGGTGTGGTCTAGGGAGTATAAAAGGGAGGCCTCCTGTCCTCTCTTCCCAAGGAGCAGGTTGTGCTTGGGAAGCCACCTGGCCTTTTTGATATGATATAGTACTTTATTCACACTGAAATTTGTCTTGTGACACAGCAGCCATCTATGCGAAACATATATATATAAACATTTGACACAAAGGAACAACAAAAACAGGGTTACATACATAAAGATAATACAGACAAGAGCAATGTCCACCACCTTGGTGCCTAACCCTTTTGTTAAAGGGATATTCCACTTTCAACAGGGAGCAGTGGTAGGGCTTCTCTCCACATACAAACCCATTGTAACTTCAAACTTCATTTTAATCATGATAGATTTGTTAAAAACACACATTATTTTTTCTGGTGACTCATACTACCCTCCTAATATGTGAGCAGGCCGTGTTTCGATAACTTCTTTCATTTATTTTTAATAATTATTTGGGAAAATGGAAAAAATTAAATACAAAAAAAATATTATTAAAAATAAATGAAAAAAGTTATCGAAAAGACACGGCCTGCTCCCGTATTAGGAGGGTATTATGAGTCACCAGAAAAAATAATGGGTGTTTTTAATGAATCTATCATGGTTTAAATGAAGTTTGAAGTTACAATGGGTGTGTGTGGGGAGAGGCCCTGGGCCTGGAGGGCCTGGTAACATTTACATCAAATATCTAAATATTCAATCAAGCAAATTAAAAACTGTTCAGGGTATTCATAAAAGCCTGATTAGATGATACAATTACCAAAAGTCTTTTTGAAAGTGAAATACCCCTTTAAACTCAGGGCAACGCGACGCCCGCAGTGGAGCCCTGGGGTTACAGTGCTACTGTCTCCATCTGACTACTGAATTAAAAGTAGTGATACAGAACAAATCAGTGCTAAGCAATGGAATAATTACTGTGTGAAAAAGCATAGATACCGTAAGTCAAATCTAACCTAATACATTTTCTGTTTTTGTAATTCAAATGTCTCTCTACAGGTTTAATAAACAATAATGTATGTAATTTCTTCTACAGTTAACCAGGTAAATAAATTGGTAGGTGAAAAAGGTGAGTATTAAACTAATGTCATATTTACAGGTATAATGACAGATTAAGTAAACAACTAAATATGTAATTGTGGGCTCGCCTATAAGGCGAGCACACTTTAGATATTGTCATTGTGGGCTCGCCTATAAGGCGAGCACACTTTAGATATTGTCATTATTTATTTATTTATTTATCTATCAGGCAGTCATATCAAGTATCAAAAAACTTCGGTTCCTTTCTACTCCTACATACTTAGTGAGAAAATGAAAATAAAAACATCAATGTGTTCAGTTTACAGTGGCGAAGTGTGCTATTACTTTTTACAGCAATCGGCCAAATGGTGGCGCTGTAGGAAGCCTTCGAAAGTGCGAACTTTGAACAGGTATAGCTCATGCTGTGTTTGAGGTACAGGCATGAAACCTGTATACACGTATGCGTCTCCTCATGCCGAACAACTTTTAGCCTCTGACTTTTGACCTCTGACCTTTAGATCTCCCACAATTCGGAATTATATGAAAAACAGTAAAAATCTATCTCCTCCTGGGTTTTTTTCGATACGCGCACAAAACTTTTTTCACATGAACTTTGGACCAATACGGTCAAACTAATCTCGGCGGATTTCTTTTAAAGTGAAATATAATTTTTTAATAATTCAATAAATATTGCAGTTTTATGCAAATTATTCTTCGGCCTCTAAATCATACATGCAAAGTTACACGTTCATGGCATTTGGCAAAGATGTAGAGGGTTAGTCAAGGTATCACTGAAACCAATTTTATTCCAATCGGCCAAAGGGGGGCGCTATACGAAGCGTCTGAAAATTCAAACTTCAAACGGGCATAAGTCATGACTCGTTTCGTTTGAAGACATGCAACTTGTTACACGCGTGCTTTGACTCAAGCGGAAGACATCTGTGTCGTTGTTAAGTAAGCTCCGCCCTTCGATTTTCCGCCACTTTGAGCAGTTTGTAAAACGCGTAAACCCGCTTTTATTCTGGAATTTTCGCGTCACGTGCACAAAACTTTTTTTACGTGAACTTTGGACCGATATCTAAAGATCTGTCAGATCGGATTTCTTTAACATTGAAACATGCTTTTTTAAATAATTCAAACAATATTGCATTTTTATGCAAATTATTCTTCTGCCTCTAAAACATACAAGCAAAGTCACATTTTCATGACAAAATAGTGTAGAGGGTTAGTTCAAATATCACTGAAACCAATCTTACCCCAAATGGCCAAAGGGGGGCGCTATATAATTTTGAGCAGTTTGTAAAACGCTTAAACCCGTTTTTATTCTAGGATTTTTTTTTGCAATTTGCATGAAACATTCTACACGCAATCTAAGGACCTTTATCTAACATGCCTATGAAGTGCACACAAAAAAATTATAAAATAATAATAATAAATATAGCTGCAAGCAGCGATAAAGTGTCCAAAGCCAAAAACACCTCAAATCATGAACACAGCCTGGGATGTGCGTGAAATCTTGCAAGCACATTCCCAATAGGTCAAGGAACAGATACCAACCTTCTCACATTGGCCTGTTATAGCGCCACCAGCGGGTCAACTTTTGCACAACACATTTTTGGAACAAAATGGACCAATCTTTGACGTCAGTAACGTCAAAGAGAGCACTGCCTGCGATCTTGACATTTTGTGCTTTTATAGCCATTGTTTTCCGGCTTGAAGCGAGCCCACTATTGTTTCGAAGGAACAATATTTTTCTAGTTACTAATTATTATTTTACAGCAAGTATGCAAGGTAAGTAGAACATAGTTTTATCTACTACTAGGCAAACATTGTCCTAATAATAATAATAATAATTGACACCCTAGAAAAAATACACAGAATGCACACATGGTTGAAAGTAGTTCTTATTTCTTTTGACAAACTGAGTGACTGAAGTTCTACAAGCCTCAAACAAGCACCACCATTACTATAGCACACACATCATACTTACTTGGCGGTCAGGACAGCAGGAAACATGGCTTGGTGAGCCTCACTGAGCTGTGAGAGGATAGCATTATCCCATGCCAGCCAACGACACGTCATTCCTATTTGACCTAACGTTCTTGCTGTCTTAGCTGCCTTGCAACACCAATTACATTCCAGCCTCTCTGTCAGCATGGTGTACCAGCTGGACACATCACAGATGTGACGTACCTGCAATATCAAAACAATGTTATATGCAAAGATAGCATCTAGTATGATTGAACAAAGTCTAACAATGTGTTGTTTACTGCGTAGTCTGAAAATGTCATTCTTAATCAAAAACAATACATACCCTGCTATGGAAGCAACTCCTGCTAAGGTGTATATCTTCGCCTTTGCTCTCTTTGCCTGCACAAGCATCACCATTGGGGCACTTAATCTTGCACTTCCACACACCGACAGGCCGCCACAGAAAGAGGCGACTCCTGAAGAACGGATCTGGATTTGGTACACCACTGTCAACATAGCCTGGAGGCTCTGGAGGATAGAACCACATCCTGTCCCTCCTATGTTCCTGTCGGCTTTTCAGATTTCCTTGTTTGTCCATGTATGTTGCAGCGGGCTTAAATAGCCCTCTTTCTAGATCATGTTTTATCCAGTTGATGTCAGCCTGTGGGATGCCACCTAGTTCTTCCCACGACTGCATCCAACCATCGAGCTCAACCTGTAATAAGCACAGGTATTTGTCCACTTGAAAAAATACATTCATATAGTTCAAAATATACTGTCAATTATAAAAGGTTTTAGAATGTTACTTACATGGGAGTCGTGGGATGAGGTGAGCACCGATTCCTCCAAGGATGGCACAGTCACGGTCGAAGTGGCAGAGGTGGCAGAGGACTGCTGTGATCTGATCCCAGCCGAGGTAGAAGTGGATGGCTGTGACCTGGTCACGCTAGCGGTGACAGTCGGCTGTGACCTGGCCGAGGAGGTTGTGATTTTTACACTTTAATACAAGTTAAGGCTGATTCTCACGGGATTAACATTACCTGAGGACCCCAGTTAAGTGTACACACACACCAACACACAAACACACAAACAAACACATGTTAGAGTGCCGTCATATTTAGTACCAACAGAAATGACGCTGCCAGCTTGAAAGATGTCAAACAGCCCTAAATGGGTTAAGATTGAGTTTGAGTCTGAATTGCCTGTATGCAGATTCTCGCATCCCCTCCTCCCCTTACCAATCCTTTAGAGAGCTTTATATCGATGGTGTTCAACCAGTTTCACATCAAAGTCCATTGTGTATTGGGCATTTGAAATAAAATAATTGCGACTGAAGGAAGGAACTTTGAGTGTTTCTTTCACTACACACACTGGTGGGACTGAAATGAGGTTTAGGACAACCTTAATTGTGGATTTGTTTTTAATGGCAGCAGTGGATTTCAGAGAAAAGAACTGGTCAAACTCAGGAGGTAAATAATGGAGCTTGAATTCTTGGGTGATATTACATAGCTGCTTGGCAGATATCTTCAGCTCCTCTGGTGTAGGTGGTATGCCAGATGGAAGTAAAAGCAACTCTACTGTGGTACCACAGATCACTCTGAGCATTGCTGGCTGTTGATCCATGGCGGGGATTTACTGCAAAACAATTTAGATGACAAAAAGTATGATTATTAATCAATCTGTTGGGCTATCTCGCCCACCCTCTTTCCCCCAGCAACCATGGTGTTTTTTGAAGTCTAGAGCAGTGGTTGTCAAACCTTTTAGTGTGAAGGACCCCCGAATTGATGAATTTGGCAGCAGACCCCTCCCATCTGAAAGGTTGTGCCAGGGACCACAAGAAGAGATGTTATTTTCCAAAATGTTTAAATGGTCTACAAGCTCCCAATATGTTGCAGAATTTAATGTCCAACATTCCAAGTGCTTATCAGGGTGGGGGGTCCCCAGTTCAAATAAGATTGGGGGGGGGGGGGGCTGCCAGGGGAAAGGGGGCATGGCAAGATGGTCATCTATTCCTCCTAATCTGGGCTACAGATGTAACGTTTCAGTGTAACATGCGCTTTCCCCCAAGTCTGTACGCTGTCAGTGGGTAGATATCGCCAACACTCTGCTGATGGATAAGATTGACTTCCTCACAGGCTTCCAACAGAAAGGATCAAAGGTGCTCCAGGTACCAAGCATTGAGTTTCTTGACCATGAAGTAGAGGCTACCTTCCAGGATCAACATCTGGAAGTCTTGAGAGCCTCCTGTAGTACCATACAGCAAGATCATCCCAGCTGAATACCGTGTCCGACAAAACATTACAGAGTTTGACAGCTGAACACTTAATAGCTGAGGATACAGTCTCCTTACAGATACTTGGATTTCCTCATGAAGTACCTCCAGAGGCAAAGATGACACTTTGGTAACTATGAGTGCAGGCTTAGCTACATTCATTTGCCAATTGTAAGCGATCAACAGCTGATGTTTTGTTACAAGTGACAATAAGACATTTTTGAAATTGGCTGTATACCTCACAACACGTTTAAAAACGTATGTTTTGCTTAAAAACGCATTGGGGAGAAGAGAGGTCTATGATAAGGTGTTTTTTGCCGGAGTATTTGCGGGTGGGATGCCAAATCTGGTAGTATCGGTCTTTCCAACAAACCCCGAACAGGTGCCAGGAGTCTGGGTGGTGGGGGAGGACCTTGAAAGCCGACATGATGTCGGCCTTGGCCAGCCAGCCAGGCACCTTTCACTCTGCATTTAATCTATGCCAATTAGTTCAGACTATCCTTTTGGTTTTTTATGGCATGCTCCATAATGGCCAACATTAAGTCCCACATTTTTCCCATAAAGCCATGGGAGGCCAGGTCCACGTTGTCCATGCAGCTCTTCAGGGCCTCAAACGCCGTCCTCAGTGAAGATCTGTAATGAACATATGGCTGTGAGAAACTGCACTCCACATACAGACAAGTAGGCCTACAGTAGGCTTATGTGGATAAACTTGGGGCAAGGAACTCAGTCGAGTCTAACGTAGGCCTATACTTTGCACATGTCATTTGAGGTCTCTGCATTATACAGTAAAGAGATTATATAAAATAATTCATTCTGTTACATTTTCATATTTTTATTTGACTTCCATAGTGATAATTTTACTTGAAACATTGGACGGGCATAGCAAAAGACCAGAAGTCTAACAAAGTATTTGAACACCGTTATACATTTCAAGCTACAAGTCTTGTTTTCTGTCAAGCAACTTGAGGGCAGCAGAAATATCAGATTTGATTACCATAATAGCAGAAAAGGTTATTATCAATTACCACAGCCTTGCTTCTAACACAAGAGATTACAATAATTCTCCCACCACACTTCAGCCATCTCTTCTTGGCCACAGAGTGCACAGACACCCTCAATATCAGATGGTAGAGAGGTTTTACAGTTATTCATAGTGATAGGAGGGGACCGATTTGTGTTCTGTGTACTCTGGCGTTTTACATTTAAAGGGATAGTTCACCCAAAAAGTGACTTAATTTATTTCAATTACACAACCCATGAAGCCCATACGTGATTTTGTGTGTGAGCCATCACTTCAAGCATGCATTCCTTGCTCCGTTCTGACAATTAACCACTACAGACTAAGAAGATCACACTATTACATAACAGAAGGTGGATCACATTGGGTTAATGAGGACTGGTGAATCCTTTTTTGCTACTGTACATTATGTATACACAGGGCATGATACATACTTGAACTCTGACAACTTGCCCCTGGTCTGGTCGTCCTCCCCCGACCCTGGAAGGATTTCCAGACCATTAAAGTCCATTTGGCTCTGGACAAGGGCCGTCACACTCTTCACCAGAGCGTCTACCTCTCCTGAAGGGGGGGAGGAGGGGGGGGGAGAAAAAGAGAGAGAGAGAGAGAGAGAGAGAGAGAGAGAGAGAGAGAGAGAGAGAGAAATGTTAAATACAACATAGTAAACAATAGTCATCAACAGGGTGTTAGTGAATTGTGAAAAGAAAGAGGTAGAATACATAACTTGCCTTCACACAGCCTGGACAACAGCGAGGAGACAACTGTGAGGGGAGTGGGTGTAATTCCCACTTCCTCCAGCTTCGCCCTCAGCTCAGGTGTTCGGTTGTTGTCCACTCGTAGGTATGGTGCCAAGGAGTTGAGGGACATACACTCTGGAGGAGCTACCCGTCTCCTCAGCTCCTCCACTGTGATTTCGCATCTGTGTGGAAAAATATGATCACATTACAGGACACATAAAATCAAAAACAAGGCAGTGTCAACTGCAAACACCCTACATTTTATGGCTTCTCCACTCCAAAGCCCAACATACAGTTGAGGGCAAAGCCTTAGATTTAAGTGCTAAAGCGATTTAGCTATTACAAAGAGTCACAATTCCAGAAGAAATCGAAATGTGATGCGGGAGCGTGTCGCTATTGCTACATTTCATCTTTTCGACATCCAAACCTAACCCAAACCTCCGTGGGGTGAGTAGCTAATCTGTCGACGCTCCATTGTCGAATCGTTGTGTTGTCGAAATAGCGAGATTTGCCCATGTGATACAACTGTATTTGTAACAATATACGGTTAAGCATATCATACCTTCTCTTATGCCGCATTCCAGCCACCAATGGCAGTATCATCTCTATCTCCTTGTAGACACTGCCATTGGTGGCACTGGATGTTGTTGGGTTGTTGGGTACTTCTAGGACCCCTTCGAAGAATGCGGCTGTGGGTGTAGAGAAAGTGAAAAGCCCAATCAGGAATTACAATGTAAAAACCTTTATGAAAGCGGGTCATTTAGCTGCCATCGGCTAAAGTTTATGGTGTCACAGTCAGTGTTGGGGAGGGGGGAGAACAATGGGGACCTGTGAAATATGTTTGCTTTCTAGCCTATGACATAGCCGCTAGGGTGGTCTACTGGTTGTTGGTGCTGTGGAATTATAAATTCATATGAAAAAGCTAACCTCAAAATTAGCTTCCTTTCCAGTTAAGCTTGTCAAAGTAACATGTTCACAGCATTGCAGAAACATGACCACATGTTAAGTCTGGACATTAAGCCTGGCCAAGACCAGGCAGAACGTGGTGATGTTCACATACACAATGTACCAAATTATTATTCTTTTTATTTTAAGAAGTGGACCAGTGGACCATGTATAGAGTTTGAGTATAAACCGTAAGTGGTTACTGGTTAGATGAAAGCCATTATTCCACCCCATCTATCACCATTACTGGACATGACACCCCCACACTTAATTTCATACAAGCTTCATATATTCTGTTTGGTATGTCAATATATAGTAATAGTTGGAACCCATACACCTGGAAATTAAGCATTGGTTTGGTATTGGCCTACAATCCCTTGCATTTTTTTGCATTCTAAATATACCACACAATCACTCACCTTGCATTCCACCATCACGGGACGTTCCGGGCTCGCCGGGCCCACCATGGACGGGTGGGTCTGGCACAGCAAGGCCAGGTGTGACGCAAGTAGGTGGAATCAACACACCTGGAAATTAAGCATTGGTTTGGTATTGGCCTACAATCATAAAACCAGGCAACAGACAAAGGAGACGTTTTGCCCCCATAGGGAACCATTATAACCAAATAGGAATGTGAAAAAATAAGGAAATCCATGAACTTTAAGGTATTATGTCAGAAATGCATTGCGAGAACAGTTTGTCTGACACAAATTGTGTGTTGAATGGTCTTCTGACAGAAATGCAGGGAGTTTAAAGGTAGTCTGTCAGAAGAGCATTGCTAGAACTTTTTCTGGTAGAAATGCTTTGCGAGAAATTTATGTCTGACAGACATGCAGGGTGTTTAAAAGTATTCTGTCAGAAATGCAAGAACTGTTTGACTTAAATAGTGTGTTGAATGGTATTCTGACCGAAATGCATGGCATTATTATTATTATTTTACTTTTAAGAAGTGAAACATGTATAGACCCCTGGTGGACACCGGTCAACAAAGTAGAGTTTGAGTATATAAGTGGTTAATGGTTAGATGAAAGCCATTATTCCACCCCCATCTATCACCATTACTGGACATCACATTCCCACACTTGATTTCATACAAGCTTCATATATTCTGTTTGGTATGTCATATATCAGACCGGAGGGAAGTGAAACAACGTGATCAGTGATTAACCTGACCAGTTAAAACAGTAACAGACAGAAATATCTAAGACCCACAGTTAAAAAGCTTTCAGCAACTAAAGAAACTAAATAATTTCATATCACTACTAAAAAGTCCCTTGCATTTCTTTTGCATTCTAAATATACCACAGTATCACTCACCTTGCATTCCACCGTCACGGTTGCACGAGGGGTTGCTGTGGTTGGACAGTCCGGGCTCGCTGGGCCCACCATGGTTAAGACTGGACGCAGTGGTCGTGGGAGGATAGAAGTCCAGAATGGGTGGGGCTGGCTCAGGTAAGGTGACGGGAACAGGTGGAAACAGACCTGGAAATTAAGCATTGGTTTGGTATTGGCTACAATCATAAAACCAGGCAACTAATAGGAATGTGAAGAAAAAAAACAGTTTGTCTGACACAAATTGTCTGTTGAATGGTCTTCTGACAGAAATGCAGGGAGTTTAAAGGTATTCTGTCAGAAGAGCATTGCTAGAACCATTTCTGAGAAACCTTCATATATTCTGTTTGGTATGTCAATATCAGACCGGAGGGAAGTGAAACAAAGTGATCAGTGATTATCCTGACCAGTTAAAACAGTAACAGACAGAAAATTCTAGGTCTACAGTTAAAAAGCATATCAGCAACTAAAGAAACTCAAGACTTCATAATACTAAAAAGTCCCTTGCATTTTCGTAGCATTCTAAATATACCACACAATCACGCACCTTGCATTCCACCGTCACTGCCCATTCCTGAATCCTTCCTTATGAGGGTCAGGCAAGGTGACGGCAGCAATGGCTGCTGCTCTGTTCTCCTCAGGCTCAGGTAGATCCAAGTCACCTGGAAATTAAGCATTGGTTTGGTATTGGCCTACAATCATAAAACCCAGCAACAGACAAGGTGACTTTGTGTCCCCATAGGGAACCATTGTAATCAGGGTCTGTAATGCAGGGTGTTTAAAGGTATTCTGTCAGAAATGCTTTGCAAGAACTGTTTGTTTGACTTAGTGTGTATGTTGAATGGTAATCTGACAGAAATGCATTGGTTAACACATGGCAATTTTAGTGGCCAAATATGTCTTTTTAGACACAATGAGCCAGGGTATATGCATATACGCCATTTTGTTCTACTTCCGGGTGTCTTTCGACTTCCTTCACAGGTGTTACCAATGATACTAATGAAGGGTCTGTTCCATTCTGGTCAAGCAGAGTCAGGGTGCTGATATTGTGCATGTTGGCTCACTGGAAACACTCTGCATGGGTCTCAAAGTGTCCTTGAGTGGGTTCCAAATGTCCCCATACAGGTGTGTAACTCTGAGAGTGTACAAATGGAATCAAATGCATCCATTTGTTGATTCCATATTGTGCATGTTGGCTCACTGGAAACACTCTGCATGGGTCTCAAAGTGTCCTTGAGTGGGTTCCAAATGTCCCCATACAGGTGTGTAACTCTGAGAGTGTACAAATGGAATCAAATGCATCCATTTGTTGATTCCATTTGTACAGAGTTTAAGGGGGTCCTTTAAATTAAAGAACCACTGTACAATAAATCAAACAGAGCCTTCATTAGTATCATCAGTAACACCTGTGAAGGAAGTCGAAAGACACCCGGAAGTAGAACAAAATGGCGTATGTGCATATACCCTATGCACCGCAACCGTTCATGGCCAGATGTGACTTATGAGGGCTGGTGTAAATAGTAATAAAGAAATTGCAGGCTTATTGTGTCTAAAAATAAATGTTTAGGTACTTGTATGCATGCCCCCACCCACTGAAATCAAAATACAAAAATCGCTAAAACAATAGAAAGCAGTAAATGAAAACATTTTAACTCATCTTTTCTTTTCTCTAATGACTATCTAAGTTGTCCTTTAACCTCTGTAAAACTAACGCTGGTGAATGCTAACCTGATGAAATGCTCAACTACCAATGCTGGTGAATGTTAACCTGGTGAAATGCTAACCTGCTGACACTGGTGAATGTTAGTCTGGTGAATGTTAACCTGGTCGGACCAATGGGAGGTTGAACAATGCTCAGTGTTACAACCAAAGATATTCTATAATAAGAGATGACACTCCCTATACAGTACATCCCATTTCAACAACCAGCGCCCAGAAGCAGAGCTCTGTCTCTGCCATCTTGGAGTGATGACGACTTCCGGTTGTTACAAAAAATAAATACATATAAAGTCATGCTGTAAAAAAAAAGAAAGAAAAGAAATCATAGTTAATGCTTCTACAGAACTGTTCTGTGTTGAACAGCGAAAAAGTATTATAAATATGCATAGGCTACTACTATAATTATTAACATTTTATTTATCATATTTGTTAATGGATAAAAGCAGAAATGTGTAACATATTCATTCAAGTTGATTTTGAATTACTTTTGACTTCACAACAATGACACAAAAACTAGAAAAATATTGTTCCTTCGAAACAATTGTGGGCTCGCTTCAAGCCAGAAAACAATGGCTATAAAAGCACAAAATGTCAAGATCGCAGGCATTGCTCTCTTTGACGTTACTGACGTCAAAGATTGGTCCATTTTGTTCCAAAAATGTGTTGTGCAAAAGTTGACCCGCTGGTGGCGCTATAACAGGCCAATGTGAGAAGGTTGGTATCTGTTCCTTGACCTATTGGGAATGTGCTTGCAAGATTTCACGCACATCCCAGGCTGTGTTCATGATTTGAGGTGTTTTTGGCTTTGGGCACTTTATCGCTGCTTGCAGCTATATTTATTATTATTATTTTATAATTTTTTTGTGTGCACTTCATAGGCATGTTAGATAAAGGTCCTTAGATTGCGTGTAGAATGTTTCATGCAAATTGCAAAAAAAATCCTAGAATAAAAACGGGTTTAAGCGTTTTACAAACTGCTCAAAATTATATAGCGCCCCCCTTTGGCCATTTGGGGTAAGATTGGTTTCAGTGATATTTGAACTAACCCTCTACACTATTTTGTCATGAAAATGTGACTTTGCATGTATGTTTTAGAGGCAGAAGAATAATTTGCATAAAAATGCAATATTGTTTGAATTATTTAAAAAAGCATGTTTCAATGTTAAAGAAATCCGATCTGACAGATCTTTAGATATCGGTCCAAAGTTCACGTAAAAAAAGTTTTGTGCACGTGACGCGAAAATTCCAGAATAAAAGCGGGTTTACGCGTTTTACAAACTGCTCAAAATGGCGGAAAATTAAAGGGCGGAGCTTACTTAACAACGACACAGATGTCTTCCGCTTGAGTCAAAGCACACGTGTAACAAGTTGCATGTCTTCAAACGAAACGAGTCATGACTTATGCCCGTTTGAAGTTTGAATTTTCAGACGCTTCGTATAGCGCCCCCCTTTGGCCGATTGGAATAAAATTGGTTTCAGTGATACTTTGACTAACCCTCCACATCTTTGCCAAATGCCATGAACGTGTAACTTTGCATGTATGATTTAGAGGCCGAAGAATAATTTGCATAAAACCGCAATATTGATTGAATCATTAAAAAATTATATTTCACTTTAAAAGAAATCCGCCGAGATTAGTTTAACCGTATTGGTCCAAAGTTCATGTGAAAAAAGTTTTGTGCACTTGACGCGAAAATCCCAGGAGGAGATAGATTTTTACTGTTTTTCATATAATTCTTAATTGTGGGAGACCTAAAGGTCAGAGGTCAAAAGTTAGAGGGTAAAAGTTGTTCGGCATGAGGAGACGCATAAGTGTATACAGGTTTCATGGCTGTATGTATAACACAGCATGAGCTATACCTGTTCAAAGTTCGCACTTTCGAAGGCTTCCTACAGCGCCACCATTTGGCCGATTGCTATAGAAAATAATAGCACACTTCGCCACTGTAAACTGAACACATTGATGTTTTTATTTTCATTTTCTCACTAAGTATGTAGGAGTAGAAAGGAACCGAAGTTCCCGTCTACAGTATGATATGACTGATAGATAAATAACTAGAAAAATATTGTTCCTTCGAAACAATAGTGGGCTCGCTTCAAGCCGGAAAACAATGGCTATAAAAGCACAAAATGTCAAGATCGCAGGCAGTGCTCTCTTTGACGTTACTGACGTCAAAGATTGGTCCATTTTGTTCCAAAAATGTGTTGTGCAAAAGTTGACCCGCTGGTGGCGCTATAACAGGCCAATGTGAGAAGGTTGGTATCTGTTCCTTGACCTATTGGGAATGTGCTTGCAAGATTTCACGCACATCCCAGGCTGTGTTCATGATTTGAGGTGTTTTTGGCTTTGGACACTTTATCGCTGCTTGCAGCTATATTTATTATTATTATTTTATAATTTTTTTGTGTGCACTTCATAGGCATGTTAGATAAAGGTCCTTAGATTGCGTGTAGAATGTTTCATGCAAATTGCAAAAAAAAATCCTAGAATAAAAACGGGTTTAAGCGTTTTACAAACTGCTCAAAATTATATAGCGCCCCCCTTTGGCCATTTGGGGTAAGATTGGTTTCAGTGATATTTGAACTAACCCTCTACACTATTTTGTCATGAAAATGTGACTTTGCTTGTATGTTTTAGAGGCAGAAGAATAATTTGCATAAAAATGCAATATTGTTTGAATTATTTAAAAAAGCATGTTTCAATGTTAAAGAAATCCGATCTGACAGATCTTTAGATATCGGTCCAAAGTTCACGTAAAAAAAGTTTTGTGCACGTGACGCGAAAATTCCAGAATAAAAGCGGGTTTACGCGTTTTACAAACTGCTCAAAGTGGCGGAAAATCGAAGGGCGGAGCTTACTTAACAACGACACAGATGTCTTCCGCTTGAGTCAAAGCACGCGTGTAACAAGTTGCATGTCTTCAAACGAAACGAGTCATGACTTATGCCCGTTTGAAGTTTGAATTTTCAGACGCTTCGTATAGCGCCCCCCTTTGGCCGATTGGAATAAAATTGGTTTCAGTGATACCTTGACTAACCCTCTACATCTTTGCCAAATGCCATGAACGTGTAACTTTGCATGTATGATTTAGAGGCCGAAGAATAATTTGCATAAAACTGCAATATTTATTGAATTATTAAAAAATTATATTTCACTTTAAAAGAAATCCGCCGAGATTAGTTTGACCGTATTGGTCCAAAGTTCATGTGAAAAAAGTTTTGTGCGCGTATCGAAAAAAACCCAGGAGGAGATAGATTTTTACTGTTTTTCATATAATTCCGAATTGTGGGAGATCTAAAGGTCAGAGGTCAAAAGTCAGAGGCTAAAAGTTGTTCGGCATGAGGAGACGCATACGTGTATACAGGTTTCATGCCTGTACCTCAAACACAGCATGAGCTATACCTGTTCAAAGTTCGCACTTTCGAAGGCTTCCTACAGCGCCACCATTTGGCCGATTGCTGTAAAAAGTAATAGCACACTTCGCCACTGTAAACTGAACACATTGATGTTTTTATTTTCATTTTCTCACTAAGTATGTAGGAGTAGAAAGGAACCGAAGTTTTTTGATACTTGATATGACTGCCTGATAGATAAATAAATAAATAAATAATGACAATATCTAAAGTGTGCTCGCCTTATAGGCGAGCCCACAATGACAACATCTAAAGTGTGCTCGCCTTATAGGCGAGCCCACAATTAGACATTGCTTATCTCTCAACAGAACAGCAGAGGGTGCTGTTTTCCCCCTTTTGGACAATGTTATAAACCAGTCTGCCAGGCAGATACTTACATTGACTTTGATTACATTACATTACAAGAGAATTAGCAACTTGAACAAATTATAACAGGTTTATTTTATCACACATGTAAAGGAATTCTTCCCATTTTTTTTTTTACCAAAAAACTAAACAAGGAATATCAAATAGCCATGAGGTGCTGCATGAATCAAAGCCATAAGAATAACACAAAGTCTTGGGGAGTAGTTCCCATTGTGATCCTATTACATTGTGGTAATAATAAAGTAAGCAATTTACCCCGAGTGAGAGGACATTATGCTCTCATAATGTCCGCAGTGAGGGTGTTATCGGACGAGGCGCAGCCGAGTCCGATAACACCCTCACTGCGGACATTATGAGAGCATAATGTCCGACCCCGAGTGGTAAATAGCTTTTCTACCACTTTTTCCCGTATACATGAAAGAAAACACATAGTTGTAACTTGCAAGGATCTTAAGTTACAATCATTATTGCCTATAAAACTTCCGCGAGACAGCAGATAGTTCCACAAACAACATCTTCTACTCACCAACAGATGGCGCCAACTCCATACTAATCCATGCGTCTAGCTTACAGCTAAGCTAACGTCAGTTAGAAGTACCGTTCCGGCCGTAAATAGAGGCTGTTCGCTTCCAGAAAGGCATAGGTTCAGAGAAAAGGGGCTTTAAAGTTGGCGGATTGCATTGGATCCAAATAAATCGGCGACGATAGTACGCACGTTAGTAAACATAGGACCGCTGCGACCTTCATTTGTTGGTTGGGGGAAAGGAAGTCCCCCACCTCCTGAAGTCCCCGGATGTACACTGAGGCGCATTGATCTCGGACACACAACTTTGCGGCAGTTGTCCTCTCATAACCTCCGGAATTTAGCCAATCAGAATCCAGTATTTGAACACGTGACTCGAAAAAGTGGTAGAAAACTAATTATAAGCTAGCTAATTAAATAATGCTAACATGATTATGTAATCATGTGGTTAACCTTACAGAAGGTTACTGATGAGAAATGTACGATTGCACTTTTGATTTGGCTGTGATAGTCTGTGATTTTGGGTGTGCAATATATCGTCGTTGTCGGGTGAAAACCGTGTATGTCCAAAACCGTTCGTTTTGCATTATTCATTTTAAAAATGATTTAAACTAACAGCCGATCTACAAGCACACAACGCCTCGCAGTGTGCTTATAGATCGTCTGTTTTCCCTACTTTTGTGCGACAGCCTTGTACGATGAAGCAGGGCTTTACTTTGCAAAAGAACATACAAATTTGAAACTTGGAGATACAAGGTTTCCGCCTGACAACGGCGATATGGTGAATGCGGAGACAGATAAAAAGTTTCACCATGTAGACTCCACTGCAGTGACTGCACACTATCCATATTCTGAATAGCCTTTTCCCCAGATCAACAGCATGGATAACAGCTCCAATCTTCGTCCTTATGTGACATTCCAGGGCTGTGATCAAATTCACCAGTTCAATGGTGGGCACTTTTTTATCACCCAAATGCAAATCAGTGTAGGCCTACTGTTAGGCTTTGAGGAATGCATATCGTGAATGAATCATCAGGGACAACTGAGGTCACAATGGCACAGTCTTTACAGGGATTATAGTTCCTCACTGCCTTGCTGTCAACATACCCATCCAGGTAAACAACTACACCATCATCAGCTGTTCCTTGCTGCCAACATACCCATCCAGGTAAACAACTACACCATCATCAGCTGTTCCTTGCTGCCAACATACCCATCCAGGTAAACAACTACACCATCATCAGCTGTTCCTTGCTGCCAACATACCCATCCAGGTAAACAACTACACCATCATCAGCTGTTCCTTGCTGCCAACATACCCATCCAGGTAAACAACTACACCATCATCAGCTGTTCCTTGCTGCCAACATACCCATCCAGGTAAACAACTACACCATCATCAGCTGTTCCTTGCTGCCAACATACCCATCCAGGTAAACAACTACACCATCATCAGCTGTTCCTTGCTGTCAACATACCCATCCAGGTAAACAACTACACCATCATCAGCTGTTCCTAAAACTGGTGGCGTCGTGTCACTCAGCAGGCCCAGGACACGTTTTGGAAAGACACCCTCAGGGGAGTTTAAGTCAAACTCCAGTGCATCAGTGTTCTGGAAAAACAAAATGCTAAAATATTAGCCATAAGCGCTCCCCGTGTCATACAACATCTGACTTGTTGCAATCATCCATTTGGTTATCTTTGGCTCCTGTATTAGCAGGCAGTGTAGCAGTGACCTTCTCAGCTGTACAATCAGTACTCAATCCAGTATAGTTCTTTAATACTGTAGCATAACTGTGATCCTCCATAATCTTGGTGCCAGTGACGACCAGGGGATCAATCTGAAATTAGATAGAAGCAAGCTTAAAGTTATACTATGTAACTTTTTTTATAAAACATATCTTAAAATTGTCCTAACTATTAAATCGCTAAAGTTTTAGAACCCCCACTCTGTTCATTTCAGCCCCAAAAGCCTTTTCTTTATATGTTTTCTACTTAGCCTTGACAGGGGCGGGATTTCCCGGCAAAATGACGTCATCTGCATCATCCGCCAATCACATTGCAGATCATACACACATGATACACTACCGGCCAATCACAGCACAGATCATACACTGCCGGGCTCTCTGGTGGGTTTAGGAAACACGCCTTCAGGAAGTACACTGCAGTGTTTACACTGGAGGAGTCTAGCATGTAACTCCCCAACCGCTGCTCGTAGAAGGACACGGGAGACCTCATTGAAAGCGTCTCGGCGAGGCGAGGCGGACGCGGTGGTCTAACGGCCCGGTCCGCGGCGAAAAACGGACGAAAAAAGCAGACGCGACCGTGGTTTGCTATACTGCTACAGACCACCAGTTGAGCAACTTACACAGTATAGCTTTAAGTTAAATCATTTCACATACCGGTATATCTCAAAGTAAATAGTGATGCTGAAACTATCGAGCAGGTATACCTGGAGATTCTCCTGGGAGGCATAGTTATGGTAAGCCGTGGGATTACTTCCAGACAGCCTTTGGCAAGACAACAGTCACACTGAATGATGCCATCAGGTGATGCCCCGACTTCTGGACACGAGGGATTTATTATGAACCCACATGGCTCAACCCTGAGGTTCCGATGTTTACTTTCCGTCTCTGTGACATAGGCCTGTATTGCCTCAGCCTCATGGTTGATGCCCCACGCCATGGGGCAATTTTCACTGCCTTCTCTGGCTCTCTTCGACCCTGACCTTCTGGGGTCACACGTACGATTGACCGTTGAGATCGCGGGGTTGTCAACAGAAGTGGCTGCAAGGGTTAGTTAGGATGTTGGACGCGGTTATTCATCCTGTTCTTAAATTGTACCAGTCACTGGATAGATGTTGCTGTCTGGTCTTATTTTCCACCACAGCTGCCTGTGTTGCTGTTACTGCTGCCTTGTCTTTGAGGCCCTCGCAGTGCTGGCGCAGGACAGGAAGTTCACATCCTACCTTTCCTGGATCATAGAGCTGCTTCAGGGACTTTGGCAGTGCACAGGATTGAACAGAGTCTTGGTAATGGTGGTAGTAGCCTGGAACTGTAGACAAAGAAATGGACTGCTTCTTCAGCATGACCGGGAGTAAACCTAGATAGATAGATAGATAGATAGATAGATAGATAGATAGATAAGATAGATTATTAGATAGATAGATAGATAGATAGATAGATCCCTCCCTCCCTCCCTCCCTCCCAAGGGGGAAAATCAGTTGCTCAGAGGAGGCACAGCAGTATAAGGTTATTTACAAAGTTACAGAGAAGTATGAAGAAGATAAATGAACAAGAACAGAGTACCGTAAAGAGCAAGGTACATCATGAAAGGGAAACGAATAATAAAACCTGTGTCTGTAGCTTTGGATGAGATCAGTTCAATGGGGAGCACAACAAGAGCACAAGTACGTTTCTCAAGTTCCCTCGCCACTGGCAGGCGTGGCAGCCTCATCCAACATTTTCTTTTTGGCCGCTGCAGAAGTGTAGTCTATTCCACTGCCAGGCTGTCCCTCAACATGTGCCACGCTAGGAATCAGCCAGTAGGCTGAGAAAAATCAAATCTGTGTACTGTTTGGCTTTGAGGAATGCATATGGTGAATGAATCATCAGGGACAACTGAGGTCACAATGGCACAGTCTTTACAGGGATTATATTTCCTCACTGCATTGCTGCCAACATACCCACTACCCAGTCAGGTAAACAACTACTACACCATCATCAGCTGTTCCTAAAACTGGTGGCGTCTTGTCACTCAGCAGGTCCAGGACACGTTTTGGAAAGCCACCCTCAGGGGAGTTTAAGTCAAACCCCAGTGCATCACTGTTCTGGAAAAACTAAATGCTAAAATAGTAGCCATAAGCGCTCCCCGTGTCATACAACATCTGACTTATTGCAATCATTTGCTTATCTTTGGCTCCTGTATTAGCAGGCAATGTAGCAGTGACCTTCTCAGCTATACAATCAGTACTCAATCAAGTATAGTTCTTTAATGCTGTAGCATAACTGTGATCCTCCATAATCTTGGTGCCAGTGACGACCAGGGGATCAATCTGAAATTAGATAGAAGCAAGCTTAAGTTAAATCATTTCACATAGCGGTATATCTCAAAGTAAATAGTGATGCTGAAACTATCGAGCAGGTGTACCTGGGGATTCCCCTGGGAGGCATAGTTATGGTAAGCCGTGGGATCGAGCTGAAATGATAAGATAGTTCAGTAATTTCACATGTACCTATTTACCAGTAAGACTCCCTAATCGGGGATAAGCGACCGCCAGGTCGCATACACAAACTTTATAAGGCAATGGTAGCCATTCAGGAGGGTATATGGGAAATGGGACGGATCCATTTTGATGACATGACTTTAGAGATACTGTACTAATAGCAGTGTCCAAAAATGTGTTTTGCAAGAATCTGCCTCATGGTGGCGCTAGAAGAGGGCCATGTGAGAAATGAGGGGTGGAGATTGTGGTTTGGCAGCCAAGGAGTGTGTGTGCAAAGTTTGGCATGGATCGGGGCAAGGTGGCGGAGATATGAGTAGGGGAAAAGTGTGACGTGACGGACAGACTGACTGAGACTGACAGAGTGACTAGACTGACTGACTGACTGACTGACTGACGGACAGACTGACTAACCGACAGACTGACTAACCGATAGACTGACTGACTGACTGACTGACTGACTGACAGACAGACAGCAGGTGGGGGTATTCATAATATCCACTGACTGACTGACTGACTGACTGACTGACTGACTGACTGACTGACTGACAGACAGGCAGCAGGTGGAGGTATTCATAATATCCACTGATCTCAAAGTAAAATATAGCTGCAAGCAGCGATAAAGTGGCCAAGGCAGAAAAAGCAGGAAAGCAATAAAGCATCAAGGGAAAGCAAAGAAGAAATCAAAGAAAAACTAGAAGCAGTATTCTTCCAAACAGGTCTACTGGTGACTATAATAGGCCAAAGTGAAAAGGGTACCACGCGTTCTTGGGCCTTTCATGGCAATTGGATGCTGTATGCGGGATTAGAGGCATTTTGTTCCAAAAATGTGTTTTGCAAAAGTTGAGCCACTGGTGGCGCTATAACAGGCCAATGTGAGAAGGGTGGCATCTGTTCCTTGGCTTAGTGGGAATGTGTGTGCAAAATCTCACACACACAGTAGGTTGCGTTCATGATTTGAGAAATTTTTGTTCAAAAAGGAGCAATCCTGCAAACCTTGGAATTCAATGTTAGCCAATTAGATAGAATATGATATTGGACACTTGGACAGTGGTCTAATTCAAATATACTGTCAAGGCATCTCCTTTTTACCATTCAACAACACTGCTCTACAAAGGCATGTATGTACAATGTTTGAGCAGTGGTGGCTGAGTGGTTAGTGTCCACACCTAGGACTCCGGAGGCGATTCCCCACTCCAGCTACCACTGCTCCCCTTCCCCCTTGCGCTCCATGTGGGCATCACTGGGTTGAGTTCAGCTGGGTCTAAGCTGATTAAAAAAAAGCAGCTGGGTTGGGCTGTGATATCTGAATTTCCCCCGCGGGATAGTATAGGTATTCATTATCATTCATTATTATCATTACAAGATGGTCACTAAAAAATGGGTTTAAAAGTGTTACAGCTGATCAGTCAAATGAGACAAAGGCAAAAAGTGATATTAAACTGATTGTGTATCTGTTCTTGAGCTAATTGTTCACCCCCCAATATCATGAAGACTAATTTGACCTTAAGTCGGTGTGTCTGAAAATGTAGTTACTGCACTCTGCCTTTGTAGGGCAGAACAGCTGTGGCCAACATTGACCTGGCAACCAGGCATACCTAATGATTAGGTTGGTGTGGCCACATCAAAATACATTTTCTGTACATTTTTGAAAAAGATCTTCCAAGTATAATTTCAGTAGTTATATGGGCTTTTCCTTTGACAATAGCCAATGGATCAAATAAATTTTTGATTAGCTCATGTTCCATTTTGTTTTTTATTTTGTGTATAGCATTTCAAGATAGCATATGAATGAAGCTACATGAAAAGACAGTTTCTACACAATAAATAGATGTTTACTTTTTCAGTACAGTAATCAGGAATAAGTGTGTGTTTACTGTTCTTTGGGCTTATTGTAAAATTGTGGATGTTATTCTGATAATAAAACGATGTCAGAAATATTAGATAACATGCAATTAAACCATTTTGAGGTCAATTGTAACAATACATTCTAAAACCTGGTCTATGATTTTCTGAAATAAAGTACTGTAACAATACATTCTAAAACCTGGTATATGATTTTCTGAAATAAAGTGCTCTACTGGTATCAACAGATTAATGTATAGGTTGCAACAGGTTTAAATGGGTTAAGGTGTGTATGAACTGTAAATTGGGTTGAAGTACAGTCAAACAACAAAAGTTCAATATTTTATTTCAAATATGAAAAATACACTTATGCCATCACAGATTCAGATATAAATATGCTTGTTTCATTTTTGAAATTACAGGGCAAATTATGAAGGGGAGGGTGGCTGAGTCTCAATGTGTAGGATTATATGTAAAGTACTAGTATTAGCTTGTTTTAAGTGATCATGTAAAGAAATGCTAATTAAAATGGAGTGAAATGCAATACAAAAAAATGTTACAATGCATCAACCATAATATAAGAGAATATTGTATTTTAGGGTCATGAACATTAAAGTAAAAGTGGGGTCACATACATCAAGTAAAACAATTTAAAGGAATTAACATTCAAAAACAACCATAGCCATATTACATAGCATTTGTATAATACATGTATAACAAAAAATAAAATCCCCAAAAAAAGAAAAGAAAACTGTACATTTCTCTGGCAAAAGTATTATACAGATACAGTTAAAAATAAACAGAAAATAAGAATACACATAAACTCAGTCCAGTCAAATTAAAGAAACAAAACAGTCAAATTAAAGAAATAAAACAACAGTTATGTTACTTGCAAGATATCAAGAAATGTTATGGATTGTTAATTGTTTTTTGGCAAAGCATTTCAAGGTTCAATTTAACAGATGTCATGGCATTGATCTGACATTTCATTGTTTCTACATCTCATTAGTCAGAATCTGGTAAATGCTAACACCTGGTGAAAATACTATGCCTAAACCTAAATCTAACCTCAGTAAACTATGCCTAAACCTAATCCTAACCAAATTTGGACTAATGAGATTTATATTTATGGGTAGTTGCCATTTAACTATACACCAGTTTTTGTTCTTATTTTACCAGAAAACAATAAGATTAAAGAAACCAATTCTGATCAATTTAAATAAGCAAAAACAGATAATTCTCCAGCAGCTGTATTGATAAAAAAAGAAAAAGAAAATCACGCTTAGATCTTAAATGTTTAGTATATGTTGGCTAATAATTGTTTATTTTGAGTTTATAGTTGCATGTAATGTTACTTTAAACTGCAGTGATGATTAAATAAAGTGTTATGAGATAATATTCAACGAAAGTCAACAGAAGATTTTCTTGTATACTTTTCAAATAGGTTAAATGTAACTAGAGTTCCTATAGTATTGATATGAAATCAGTAAAGCCTATTTGATGCTGACCATCATTAATAGGATATTGTAAAAATATATATATATATATATATATGATTCCATTGGTGATCTCTTAATGAAGTCTGCACTTGTAATCAATTGTTGAATATTGTGAAACCTTGATCATAAGGTGTTCCTTTATAACCTTTTTGGCATAGATGGCGATAGATGGGACAGATGCATGTTTTTGACATGATTGTAGAGATTGTGTGTATTCCTTTGTGTGATTTTAGGGCAAAATCTGTAAGAGCACAGTCCAAAAACATATTTTGCAATAATTGTTCTCATGGTGGTGCTAAAAAAAGTGTGATGTGACAGAGATTGACTGATGTTTGAGGTTTTCTCTCTAGGTCGTCCTCAGACGAGCCCTCCATCGTTGTTTCCAGTCATCTCGGTTCTCCATACATCTGGCCAGCTCATTGGTGTTCTGTGTCCCTACGTCTTCCTTGAGTACGTCGTCCACGTATGTTTTTGTGGGACGTCCTCGCGACCGGTGCCCATGTGTTGGCTCCCACAGTACCAATTTGCTGGCTGGAAGCTCCTGGTGTCTTTGGCAGTGTCCTGCTAGTCTCATTCTTCTGGTGGCAATTTTCTCGCTTACCCTTGGTATTCCCTCATACAGGCTCCTGTTGGTAACATGTGCACTCCTGTTGATGTTGAGTACTGCACGCAACATTCTAGTGTAGCACCCATCTAGAGACTTCTGCAGGGTTAGATTCAGGGTCCAGCATTCACTGCCATAGAGGAGAACAGACTCCACTGTTGCAAAGAAGAAGCTAAGTTTGATTTGGCGGGGGAGGCTAGAGTTCCATACACTGTTCATGCCGTTCAGGGCCCTCCAAGCGAGTGCCTTCCTTACTTTAAGGTCTTTCTCTCATTCTGTTGTTGTCAGAGGTGAGTGATCAGGTAGGTTATAGGTGATAACCTCAGTTTTCTTAGCATTTAGCCTGAGACCAACTTTGGCACACTCTATCTCCACCCTGTTCAGGAGTTCTTGTGCTTGTTCCATGCTGTCGGAGAGCAGGCTGATGTCGTCCGCATAGTCCAGGTCTGTCAGAACTACTGCGGGATGCCGCCTTGACCTCCTTGGTGTTAGCGTGAAGCCAAGCTCTTGTTCTCGTCCACCTATGGCTTTCCTGAGCGCATAATCTAGAACTATGATGAAGAGGTAGGGGGCTAGGGTGTCTCCTTGCATTACCCCAGCTCGGATGTCAAACACCTCACTGCTGCCATCTGGGGTCACCACTTTGGCCCTTGTTCTTGCGTACATGGTCTCGATAGCCCGGAGAATGTTGGGAGGGACATTGTAGGCCTCAAGGATCTTCACCATCTTGCTTCTGTGGATAGAATCAAAAGCCTTTTTGAAGTCAATGAAGCACAGTACAGCTGCTAGGTTGTCCTTTTTCACCTCCTCTATTAATCTCCTTAATGCCAGGATCTGTGCTACGGTTGTTCTCTCCTCTCGAAAACCATTTTGGTTCTCTCTCAGGTGAGGGTCGATGGCATGCCGTATCCTGTTCAGTATCATTCGGTTGAAGACCTTAGCAGTGATACATGTCAGGCTGATGCCTCTGTAGTTGTCTGGCTTTGAGAGGTCCCCAGCTTTAGGCACCGGGATGATGTTAGACAGAGACCATATTTCAGGTTGCTTGTTGTGCTGTAGAGCATTGTTGCAAAAGTCTAGGATGAGGTTGTCTAGGTCGCAGTTCTTCAAGACCTCTGGAGGTATGCCATCCGGCCCTGCACTTTTTCCCTCTCTCAGGGTGGATTTTGCCCTGGCGAGCTCGCTGATTGTGAAGGGTCCATCGTCGATGTTCAGGCCCTGGAGGACTGCTGGTATATTTTCCTCCTCTCCCTCTTCCACCGATGTTCCCAGGAGCCTTTGGAAGTGGTCGAACCATGTTGCCACTCTCTCCTCTGGGCTGTGTCCCTCAACCTGGCCCTCCTTGGCCCTCTTCCGCCCTGTCATCTCATTTATTACCTTCCAGGCCTCCCCGTATTGCCTTTCACCTTGCGCTGCCTGCACTCTTCGCACACTTTCCATCACTTCCTCTCCTTTGATGGTGTCGTAGGTGCTGAAGAGAGACTGTTTGGCTTCGTTCAGTGTCTCGCGACCCTCCTCTGTTGGTTCACGCTCAAAGTTGAGTCGTGCTTCCTCCATCCTGCCTCGTGCTGCTACAACCTTTGGATGTCTGGACCGTGGTGGTGCTCTTACTCTGTTCAGCACTGCTGGTATATTTTCCTCCTCTCCCTCTTCCACCGATGTTCCCAGGAGCCTTTGGAAGTGGTCGAACCATGTTGCCACTCTCTCCTCTGGGCTGTGTCCCTCAACCTGGCCCTCCTTGGCCCTCTTCCGCCCTGTCATCTCATTTATTACCTTCCAGGCCTCCCCGTATTGCCTTTCACCTTGCGCTGCCTGCACTCTTCGCACACTTTCCATCACTTCCTCTCCTTTGATGGTGTCGTAGGTGCTGAAGAGAGACTGTTTGGCTTCGTTCAGTGTCTCGCGACCCTCCTCTGTTGGTTCACGCTCAAAGTTGAGTCGTGCTTCCTCCATCCTGCCTCGTGCTGCTACAACCTTTGGATGTCTGGACCGTGGTGGTGCTCTTACTCTGTTCAGCACTGGTACGCACAGTTTGGTCGCCTCCTCATTCGCTGTGATGAATCTCCCATATTCACGGCTGGGCTCCTCTCCCCTATCAAGCTGCCGAAAGCGCTTCCTGACTTCCTCCGTGTACCTGGTTTGAAGGCCCGGATTGGTCGTGAATGCCTTCCAGTCATGCCGAATCTTGGGGCTTGGCTTGGGGGCCCTGAGGCTCAGTCGCACCCTCATGGAGACCACACGGTGATCAGAACCTACAGAGCTGAACGTGCTGTATGGCTCAGCGTTCAGGATGGAATTCCTCCACTTTTGCCTCACTAGGATATAGTCCAACTGATATAGCCTAGGTTGCTCCCCAGGCCTTGAGGCTAGCAACTGTAACCTGACCTTTGCAACTTGGACATTTCCCAATTTAAATGTATTAGCATTGATTGATTAATGATTCGTTTCTGCATTGTTTTTGTAATATTCTGATTTGTCATTGCTGCTGGGTTTGTCTGCTTTTCTGTTCTAGGCTTTCCAGATTCACTATTGGTGTCAATGGGCTTTGTTAGGGTCAATGGGGAACTTTAAGCTGGTTTTCCATATGCATGGTCCCACTGGTGTTGTGTTGTGTTGTGTTGTGTTGTATTGTGTTGTGTTAAAAACTGGTATGGAAAATTGGCTTTAGAGAAGTCAGTGGTTTGTGTTTACTGAATTTATGACTGTTATAATATAGGTTTGTAATTTTGTTCCAGGATTTCTTTGGGTTTATTGACTGGTTTATGTATTTATATGTTGCTTTTGGTTTCCTTTAGTGATACATGTCAATGTATGTCGATGTCAGTAATGATCTAATGCTAGTGAAAATGTGTTGCTACAGAAAACCATGGAGTCATTCACTATAGAGATAAATGTTTGAGGTTGTGTTTTGGAACTTTGTTTTTGTACTGAAGTTTTCCATACAATATCCATTGATGCTCAAGGTGTGAAAATAATCACTAACAGGAACAATAGCAGCAGCTTGTCTTTGATGTCATACTTTGCTTAGTATCCTTCTCTTTAGTAAGAAGACAAGTGTTAGAAATGTGTTCTGGAACTTCAATATTTGTAGAATGTTGGCACCCCACACAGATTTTTGATGTTTTGTCTTCAATAAAGCAGTATTTTGTTTCACAGGTTTGTCCTCCAAATGAACATATAACTGACTGTTGTAAATAACTTTGCCTTTGATCTGACCAATCAATTATTTGACCACGGTGTTCTGGAATTTTGTCATTACTACAGAAAACTACAGTGTCATTCACCACTGAGATCAATGAGGTTGTGTTTTGGTTGTGGTTCCAGTTTTGTCATATTTTTTCGCACCTTGGGCATCGATGTATATTGTCAAGACATGCTGCTACTATTTTTCCACTATGATTTCACTTTCCTCTTTCCATAGTAAGGTTAGAAATGTGTTCTGGAATGTTGATATTTTCAGATGGTACAATTTGTTTCACTTCTGCAATGAAACGTTGTAGTTGAGTTTTCTTTGTGGACTGTGACATCTGTAATGCTACAGTCACTCACCATTGAGATAAATGAGGTTGTGTTTGGTTATAGCTGCAGTTGTGACATCTTTGGAACTTTGCATTTGTACTGAAGTTGAAAATATCTATTGATGACCACGGTGTGAAAAGAATCAAAGACATGCTGCTTATTGTGCTTGGTTTCCTTTGTATACTTCTCTTCTTGATCAAGGGTAGAAATGTGTTCTGGAACTTTTTCAGAATGTACAATTTGTTCTAAATGTTCAAATTAATTATATAACAGATTTTTCTTTGCATACTGTGTGATCCATAAAGCTGTAGCAGCATCCTTCAATTGTTGGTACAACAAACCATCTGCTTTTTTGAATATAGAAAATAAAATTCTTCTGTGTTTGATTTTTTTGACAGGATCTCTGTAACATTGTGTATTTATCCTGTTTGTACCGTTTCATCCTCTTTGTGGCACTTGCCATTGGATCTACCATGTTGGCTTTCAGATATTCAATAATGGTGTCATTGGTAATATTAGCAACATTGTTATTACTACAGAAAACTACAATTATTCACTATTGACATAAATGAGGTTGTGTTTTGGTCATAGCCATGGTTGGTTCTGGCTATGCAGTTAAATGATGTCATTAGGTTTTTTCTTTTTGTTTTTTTCATTTTTTGTTTTTTCAGATTGACTTCAAAGGTATAGGAGTATATTTTTCCATTGATGGCAGTTGTGCAAATTATTATTGCCTTTCAAAATGATATAGTGCTCTCCATTGGCCAATTGGGGTAAGATTGGTAGAGCAACTGCGAAGGATGCTAAGATGCATGAAGTTGCAAATTCACTGATGTGTTCTGGAACATTGATATTTTCAGAATGTTGGTAGTTCAATTTAATGGTGTATTGATATAATAATCAATAATGTAATGAATGTAATACTTATGTAATATTGTAATTAATAAATAATAATGATATAATAATTCTATGTGCACTGTCATCTGTAAAGCTGTAGCAGCTTACTTCAATGGTTGAAATGTTAGAAACCGAAATCATCAGTTTTATTTTTGATGTTTCATCTGCAATATAGTGGTCTTTTTTTCACATATTTAATATCCAAATGAAGCCATGCCTGAAGGGAATCCGTATCCAAATGAAGCCATGCCTGAAGGGAATCCGTAGTATATAACTTTTCCTCTGATCTTACCAATTTGAAATGAACACCATTGTCAAATGATATAAAAGCTAACAAAGGATGCTACTTTAGGTGTCTGTGACCCAAATTGTTTCATGAAACTGCCAATGTGGAACTGTTCAAAATATCTATTGGTGTTTAATGTATCAAAAACAAAATGAAATACTCTAGTACACAGCAATATTTCAGAAATGTTACAGCTGCAAATAACCAAAGTAGGCCTACAATGATTTGTCTCAATGGTGAATGGCTCTGTTGTTTTCTTTAGAAATGTACTGTCTTGTACTAAAGTAATCTTCATTTTGATTATTTTGGTACCTTGGACATTGATGGATAGTGTGTAAAAAATTGTCTATATACATACAGTCATGAATCCACCTGCTGATTGCCTATCAGCATTGAGCAATTTCCCCCAAAGAAATACCCTCCAAAAATCGCTTTAAGTAGCTTGTGAGGGCCTGATGGGTCAAACTAGGGGGTTATAATTATTCTGAATACATTGTTAAGCATTGGTTTGGCATGAAAAACATTCATTGGCCTAAAAACACCTAGTTTTTGAGCCCTCACATGCTACTTAAAGCAGATTTTTGGGGGGTATTTTTTCCTTTAGTGTATGGCAAGTGATGAGCCCAAACTTTCACCCCCTATAAAATAAATTGCTCAATGTTTACAGGCTGTCAGGAGGTGGTTTCATGAATGTATATATTCCAAGTCTGCTGCTTTGGCACCGGGGTATGACATGAAACCAAAGCTGACGTCAGAGTTGGGCATGTTGACATATCCATCAACAATGGAGCGTAAATGAGAGTCCCCAATTACGACTGCAAACTGTTTCAAGGGAAGAAAAAAAAACGGGGACTACTTCCCATTTTGAAGACCCGCTATTCCGAAGATTGACTTCTATTCATCGGAATAGCGGGGTTCTTCCATTTTCCGATAGACCCCGCTATTCCGACCAGTAAACATCGGTATTCCGAACCCCCGCTTTTCCGACGTTGACCGGTCGGCGACGCACTACCGACAGTACCGACGGCGACCCGTCTCCGACGGCGCTCGCCGCCGTATCGCTGTCAGTACTGTACCGTTAAGTTAACGGTACAGTAGTTAAGTTTAGACTCAAAATATCTTTCTTTTTTTTCGTTCCAACTCTACATTTTGATTACTACTTAATCACAGAGATTCCCTCCATCTCTCAGCCGGTTTAGCTCAGTCGGTAGAGCACATGGTTTTGTGTGGTTTTCTCTCTCTGAGCCGGAGACCCGGGATCGAATCCCACAGAATACCTTTAGAATTCATTATTTACAAATCAGACTTAATGTGTGTTTTTGTTTGATTGAAGAATATATAAGAATGTTGCATAGTAAAAAGTACAGTTTTATGACAAATAACTGCAACAAGGTCAACTAAAAGGAGATCCTAGTAAGCTTTTCGGCTTATTTACACTGGAACCACTTTGTGTCCTTTTAGTTGACCTTGTAGCAGTTAATTCTCATAAAACTGTACTTTTTACTAGGCAACCTACAAATAAATTCTTCAATCAAACAAAGACTAACATTCAGTCCGATATATAAATAGAGAAATCTAAAGGAGTTTCGCCGGGATTCGAAAAACGCTCTCAGGCTCGGAGAGAGAAAATCATACTAACTAACGAGACGAGACGGCCTGAGCTGGAAATCCTGTTATCTTTAGGCCTATATCAGCTATTATAGTGAGAACTGTAATATAATACAACTCTTGGATGTATGCATGCGCGCTTATCCGTTACGTTTCAGCACAAAGCATTTTACTAACACATCACAATTGATACACAGAAGTAGCATAGAGATCGAGGCTACTTCAGAAAGAGAACTTTGAAACATTGCAATTGCATGAAATGTGTGTGAGTTCTGGGTTAAAACCGAATCTCTCCAATTGCGCTAAATTAATTGGAGACATAAAAGCAGAAAGCAGTGCTGTGCTGTTTGTTTTCATGAACAAACACCTACACAGATAGGACAGATGCAAACTTTTTATTTATTTAACGAAGGAGCTCCAGGACAATAAACAAGTATAATATGTCAAAATTAAATGAAATACAAAAATAAAATATCTGACCTTTACAGTTACACCCTAGACCCCTCACATGCTACTTAAAGAAGGGGAGGGGGGTCTTTTTTCCTGTTTAAGGGAAGGGACACAAACTTTTTGGTTGACCCTAAGCAGGGGTTCCCAAACTTTTTTCTCTCAGGGCACCCCGTAAATATTTTTTTAATCCGAGGCACCCCTACATTATAATTTTCACTCCCAGCACCTTCAATTTATATAGGCTATAGCATATCGTCGTTGGGTGGAAACCTTGTATGTCCAAAACCGTTCGTTTTGTAGGCCTATTTATCATCTATGAAATGTAGGCTACTAAACTAGTGAAAACAGCAGATCTACAAGCACTCAACGCCTTGCGTTGCGAGGCGTGTGTGCTTGTAGATTGGCTGTTTTCACTCGTTTAGTGGGACAGTCTTGTATGAATGATGAAGCAGGGCTTTGCTTTACCAAAAGACGTACACATTTGAAACCTGGCGTTGCGAGGTTTCTGCCCGACAGTGACGATATTTTAGTGATTATGTTGCGAGGAAATAATAGCCATGTTGCTTAGATCTGACTGAAAATAACTTTGTAGCCTACTTCAAGTTTAAAATGATAGTAAATATTTTTTCAAGTGTCCAAATAAATTCTAAATATTATCAAATGATCTCGCGGCACCCCTGGAGTGCTGTCACCCACTTTGAAAACCCCTGCACTAATAAGAAACATAAAAAACCTTGACTGGCCCACCCACTTGACTCTCAACCCATTAAAAGGGCGTTTTGATGAAATAAAAGTATCACTTCTGCAGTGTCGAAATACGCTGTTGCAACAAACACAAAGTACAACTTTTAAAATAAAATAAATTACAAAAGTGTAACCTTAACCAAAAATCACAATATGTCCAAAAAATAAATAAAATAAATGTAGTGGAGTTAAGTACAAGTTAGTACAATATGTTCCTATATATAAGTAGGAAATAAGTATTAAAAACTGAAAATGCTCCACTTAAGTAAAAAGAATAACTAAAAATACCACAGGCCTACTTGAACTTAAATGAAGTGGTGGATGAAGTAGGTTACTGTGTCCCAGTACATCTCCAGGGTTCTCTCTCCATCCCTGTAGTGGCGCTTGACCCTCCGAAGCCTGTTGCAGAAAATGATTGTTTAATAAATTAAATTAATATGGTAATATGAATGTAGGGGGAACACATTTGTGTAGGTAGGCCTATACAATTTGTTCTAATGACCATATTGGCCACGCTATATACTGTAGGCCAAAGCCCCCACCTGCTCCCTGAACGCCATGCCTAAAGCACTTTTATTGTTTAACTATCCTATAAAGACATTCTCTAACCTCTCCTCCAGCCTTCTCCACTTCCTCCGCTGGGTGGGTGGTGGAGAACCGCGATCAGCGATACCGCAAACGGTCTCCACCAGCCGCTGTTCATCCTTCAGCCGGCGGATGAAAAGCCAAATGGAGGGGTGGGCCCAGTCAACCCTCAGATTCCATCTGTGATGAAAAGCTGAAATAAAAAAAATATTAAGAAGATTTAAGCTACATAGAGCACACGGCATATGGTCTTCATTACATTACCAAGTTGCTCAGTGACATTGGCGCAAATAACAGATTTGGAATGAGAAACTATTAATAATAAGGGTAACAATAATAATAACAGCCTAATAAGGGTAATAATAATAATAATAATAATTAAAAAGAAAGCTCATGAATGTACAATGTTAAGCTGTTTCTGCTGCCCAACAGGGGTTGCAAATCCCCTTGTTGCAGTTAATTGTTTTCATCTGTTGTGCTGCTCTGCGTGGGGGAATATCTCCGCCAGGTCAGGTTGGCCTGTAAAATTCAACCAATTGGAATGAAATCTGCTAAAACTGTCTGATATACGGATACAGAACCATAGGCTATATAATGTCTGGTGGAAACCTTTTATGTAAAAACCTTTTTTTTTTTACAAAACATTAAAAAAAAAGTTTTTATTTATGTTTTGTAACAAAAAAAAGTATTTTTTTTTTTTTTTAACAAAACATCGGTATCGTATCGGTATCGGTGTCTAGCACTCTCCAACATCGGGAGATCGGTATCGGTCGAAAAATATGGTATCGGTCGGCCTCTAATTTCCACACGCGGTCTATGAGAGGACAACTGAAACCGTGTAAAGGTTATCCTCAATGTTGGTTTTAAAACAACTAAAGGCCTTTCTGTTTGCCGCTGCCTGATTTGATTGATTGAGTTAATGTCATGTTTATTTTGCACTGTAAGCTAAGTGTTACTTATTTTGTTTTCTACATCATTGTGTCATTGTTTGGGGAAGCAAATGTGCAAACCACATGAACCCTAGCAACCCTATTCTGGGCATGTCATAATAATAAGCAAACCTTCACAGACAGTGAATAATAATCTATAAGCAAACAATGTGATGCAAGTCAACACTTTGTGAGTTTTTACATCAGCTAATTTGGTCATTTGGTGTAGAGGAAAAGGGGGAACAGTCAACAAAGTGGTTCATGTAGCATCACTATGTTAACCTGTTTTATAGGATATTTGAAATCCTATGAAAATAGTGTGGTGCATTGTGAGCTAGTAGATCAGCTGTTTACAAAAACATGACTTCATATGGGAATGCCCATATATGGAGGAAGACAGCCCATATCTGTGCGGCTGGTTCAGACAGGGATCTCCATGTATGGGCATAAAAGGGATGTACTGTATACAGTACATGGATCTTCATATATGGGTAACTGGTCCGATATACATCACTGGCAAGTTGGCGACCTCACCCTTTAGGTCTTCACCCTGAGATGTCTTACTAGTGTTTATTTTATTCAGTCATGTTGATTTTGTCAGATTATATGACTCCTCTGCCTTAGACTGAATGATCATTATTTTATTTGTCTGTGTGAACTAACTTAAACTAAAGGCTTTTATTCTGTATGAGTCTTCATGTGTGTTTTTGATGACCCATTTGATTAAAGCTTTTATCACATACTGTACATGAACAGGGGTTTTCCCCTGTATGAGTCCTCACGTGCGTTTTTGGATGACTTGCACAAACAAAGCCATTACGTATATGAGTCATAATATGTTTAAGTAGTCGTCAATATGTGATGTGATGAAGAAACATAAATGGATACAGGCACACTAGCAGCTATAATTCATAGTTAATAACTGTTAGCGTAAAGGTTTCCCCCAAATCCAAATGCAATGCAATATTATGCTTCAACTGTGCAGTTCATTGAGCCGACGTACACAGTGTTTCATAGATGTGCTGCGTTGTGAGGCTTTGCCTTCAGTCACCATTCAATTTATCATAAATCTGGAAGGGTGAAAGCCTCTCACGGGTCGTGCACGCACATACAATGAAGCAGTGATTCTTCTTGTATTGTTCACAGTAGTTATGGTACATGTTCTGATAACATTATGTAATGATAAAGAACACATAGAGGACATGTAGTGGTGAAACATTTATTAAATCAAACACACATTATCAATATGTTTTTCCCCAGGTGTAAAGACAGTTCTTTGAGTTTACAAAACAACTTAATAAAGAGACAAAACAATGTAGAATGTTAACAAGTAATCCAACTATAGGACCCCCAATGGAAATAGCAACAAGCCATAGGCTTTCTTGAATAAAAAAGATGGAAAAGGCACACCTTGGAATGTACTGTACTTCCCTGTACATGTATTTGCAAACTGTTAATAAAGTATTCAATCAATCAAAACTAAAATGATTTCACCTGACTCAACAAATATATACTCTGACAATTTCACAATCCAAACAACACACATCATAACATCACAATAAGTATCGCATTAACAAAATGCATGATGAATATAACTTGTTAAATTCTGACATGTGGACAAACACTGTTCTACTGTTCTGGAGCAAGCAAAGCAAAATCCATCACAAGAAACTATCCATCTTTATTTTATTCAGTCATGTTGAGATTATATGATTCCTCTGCTTTAGTGTCCTTTTCATGGTCATCCTGGCTTAGACTGAATGATCATTTATGTTAACTAACTTAAACTAAAGGCTTTTCCCTGTATGAGTCTTCAAGTGTTTTTTTAGATTACCTGTGGTATGGCAACCTTTACCACACATTGTACAAGTATATGGCCTTTCTCCTGTATGAGCCCTCATGTGTGTTTTTAGATTACTTCTTTGATTAAAGCCTTTACCACATACTGTACAAGTAAAGGGCTTTTCTCCTGTATGCGTCATTGTGTGTTTTTTTAGATTACCTGCGCTAACACAGCCTTTACCACAGACGGTACACGAAAAGGGCTTTTCGCCTGTATGAGTCCTCATATGTGTTTTGAGATTACCTGTGTTAAGACAACCTTTACCACACACAGTACAAGTATAGGGCTTTTCTCCTGTATGAGTCATCATGTGTGTTTTTAGAGTACTTGTGCTAACACAGCCTCTGTCACAAATGGTACAATAAAAGGGCCATTCTCCTGTATGGATCATTGTGTGTCTCTTCAGATGGTGCTGATGATTAAACATTTTGCCACAATCTGTACAACTAAAACTTTTCTTCCCTGTGTGACTCCTCGTGGATTGAGTTTGTTTTGATGATTTCAGGTCCTGGGACAGCTTGCACTGTCCTCCCACATGTTGTGTCTTGTGTGATTTCAGTGTGTTTAAAGCTGACTGATCTCCCCTGGTCTCCTCCCACTCATCACTGTCTTCAGTTTCTGATTCAGAACTGTGTGAAGAGAGAAGATGGTCATCACTAGTTGGTTGTGATGTTCCACAGTCCTCTACATCAGCTTGTGTTTTCATGTGTTCAGTTGAGGTGCTGGCTACAGGTGCTGTCTCTCTGTTTCCATCATCACCTTCTCTTTTCACTGCTAGTAATGTCAATGTTGACCCACCAGCCTCTTCCTCCTGTTCTTCTTTAATCTGTGGAGGTTGTTGTTCCTCCTCAGGGGAAACCTCTTTGCACACAGGGACGTGCAGGAAGTCTAAGGGGAAACAAAATATTCATAACGACTCATGAGACTCCATAGCATTTGAATGTTGTGCCTCCCAAACAGAACCTCAGTATCAACAAAAAGTATCAACAGATTACTCTTTACTCATTTATAAATTGTGGTGGAAGAGCATGTTTGGATAGATAACCAGTGTTCTATTGGAGAAAGTGAGACAGTAGACACTATTGGGGCGGAGAGGACTGGACAGAGTCTCTACTTCCTCCCGGTGGAGGCTCCTCACTGACAGGTGAATCAGTAGGATACAACACACAAATGTTTGTGGGGAGGAATCATTTGGCATAACACCTAACAGCAGGTTAGTGAGCACCCTCAGTACCGGCCCACCTTCACCAATACAATACAAAGACAGGGTGCTGGAAACTTACTGAGATCCAGGTGGTCTTCATGTTCCTGTTTAAGGTGGTCTTCATGTTCCTGTTTAAGGTGGTCTTCAGGTTCCTGTTTAAGGTGGTCTTCAGGTTCCTGTTTAAGGTGGTCTTCAGGTTCCTGTTTAATAGAAACAGTCCTGGCTGGAGAACTGATCTTCACCTGCAGACTGGACTCCACACACTGATCTGGAATGAAGGAATAACATGGAAACTTTAATAATAAGGACTTGAATAATAAAGACATTGGTGTAATAAGAATATAAACTTGAAAAAATGGTTGCAGTGTGTCCATCATGCACAGCGTGCATGTCACGATAAATGTCAGTACAGAAAATATTGCATGATTTGTAAAGAAGTATAGCATTGTATTCAAATGAGATGGAGGCAAGGATCATTTTACATGGGATGAAGTTTTTTTTTTTTTTTTTAGATTACTCATGTGGGTGTTTTTAGTTGACCCTTGTGAAAACAGCCTATACATTGCACGAAATTGGATTTTCACTAACTAGGCTCCAAAGAAAACTAAAGGCTGTGTGTTTTTACTTGTAAACAGAAAACTAAACCAGACCACAGGGGAAGGTTAATATAAATGAACTAGAACTAACCCCCACAAAACTCCACCATGGATATTAAATCCACAACAGTCTCACAAACTGAACACTTACATGAAAACAAGTGTGTTGTAGTTATTGTACCAACCTGCTCTGTATAATTTGATGTATGCTTTTAAAACCATGTCCAGAAGTGTGCTTTTGTGGTTGATTTCTTGCTTCAAGCTGAAAGCCTCGTCCTCGTACTCTCTTACAATGTGTCCAATGGCCCCAAATATCTCTTCAGCAGCTGCAGATAGTCTCTCATTGACCAAGGACTTCAGTGTCTGTAGTAAAGCCATTTCTCAAAGGTAGCTCTCTGAGTTTCTGTGACAAATACACCAACCAAGAGAATCAAGTTCAGTCCTTAACAACTTGCAGAGACTAAAGTGTCACCAGACATAAACAGAGCCCTGCTAAATACTCACAGAGAGTCTGATGGTCCAATCAGAGAATGGATGGGTGGGGCAACAATAGACAGAAACTGGCCAATAGTTGAACCCTTCAAGTCCCTGCACATCTGAATTCCCCCATACAGTGCAAAATACACATTGTGATGTGACTTCATAATTTGACATGTGATTGCTTTAATGTTTGGCAGTCTTGCACAAACACCAATTCTTAAACCAAACCTTTATTGATGTATTTATGCTTCTTTTTTTTCTTCATATTTGTAAAGTAGGTTTAATTGATATAGGCCTACAGGTATCTGTTTGGTTTCATGTTATTCACTAGTAAACACTCCTGTGCAAAGAGCTTTGAACAGCCAAATCCCAGAAATAAGACAACAGATGATATGTAAACATGGGGGTGGCTTAGGCGTTTCAGGGGAATCCCAGCAAACCATGTGAACCCTCATAATAATCATTATCATAGTCATAATAGGCAAACATTCACAGAAAGTGCATAATAATATGCAAGCAAACAATGTTTTAGCCTATACTTATTTGAAATTCTATGAAAATAGTGTGGTGCATTGTGAGCTGGAAGATCAGCTTTTTACAACAAATAAAAGGGGAAATGGAAATTGCTTTGTTGTATTCTCATTCCAGTAGACTCACCTTTTAATTTGATCTCTTTATAAACTATTAACATCTCTGGGCTTTCTTTCTTTTGCGAATACAAAATAGTGCGCGTGTTGATGAAGACATTGGAACATGTGTCTATGTAAATGTTTCTCTGATGATGGCCCATCATCACGTTCTTACGAGCTTTTCACATTGAAATGACACCTGACCACAGTGAACTGGAGGAGAGCTGGGAGGAGGTGTTTCTCCACTCCAAGACAAAAGGGAGGTGTTGTTTATACTGTAGGAGAGCTGTGAGGAGGTGGGAGGAGGTGTTACTGTTTATACTCATACATCAACACACTGGTCCTGCTCAGAGCCTCAGAAGCAGTGTTGCCATGTCCACTTAGTATAAGCCACTTTGGCCCTGTTTTTCTGTTAAGTCGACTGTAAATATTGGTGGTTTGCGAGTTGCAGTAGTTATGGTACATATTCTGATAACATTATGTAATGATAAAGCACACACAGAGTACATGTAGTAAACTTTATTAAATCAAACAAACTTTACCGATATCCCCCCAAGAGGGTTCTTTGAGTTTACAAAAAATAAAATTAAAAAAATCCAATTATAGGACCCCCAATGGAAATTGAAACAAGCCATAGGCTTTATTGAACACATCATTTTAGCAGACAGTTAAAAAAAGTATCCAATCAATCAAAACTAAGTGATGATTTGACTCACTAAATATATACTTAACAATGCAAACAACACACATGTCAACACAGTGAACAGTTACACTCCATTATTACATGCATATCAATGAACCTAATAATTATTGCATTAATATGAATGAATATGACTTTTTAAACTCTGACAAATGTGGACAGACACTGTTCTTCTGTTCTGGATGGTAAATCGGTAACAGATCCGTTCACCCGCTTGGCCGTTCGCTGGCAAACTCTTCGTCATCACGCCGTGTCGCACGCCAAAAGTGGCCGATCTACAAGCTCACACAGCAGCTCGCATCCGAGAGTCAAAGCAGTCAGACGTGCAGTGCTCACGTCTCGCATTCGGTATATGTTCTCAGTAGTTATGGTACATGTTCTGATAACATTATGTAATGATAAAGCACACACAGAGGACCTGTAGTGGTGAAACCTTTATTCAATCAAACACACAGTATCAATGTGTGTTTGCAAACTGTTAATAAAGTATTCAATCAATACAAACTAAAATGATTTCACCTGACTCAACAAATATATACTCTGACAATTTCACAATCCAAACAACACCCATCATAACAACACAATAAGTATTAAATTAACAGAATGCATAATGAATATAACTTGTTAAATTCTGACAAATGTGGACAAACACTGTTCTACTGTTCTGGAGCAAGCAAAGCAAAATCCATCACAAGAAACTATCAATGTTTATTTTATTCAGTCATGTTGAAATTATATGATTCCTCTGCTTTAGTGTCCTTTTCATGGTCATCCTGGCTTAGACTGAATGATGATTTATGTTAACTAACTTAAACTAAAGGCTTTTCCCTGTATGAGTCTTCATGTGTTTTTTGAGATTACCAATTTGATTAAATCCTTTATCACATACTGTACAAGAAAAAGGCTTTTCGCCTGTATGAGTCCTCATGTGTGTTTTTAGATTACTTGTGGTAAGACAACCTTTACCACATACTGTACAAATATAGGGCTTTTCTCCTGTATGAGTAATTATGTGTGTCTTTAGATTACCCATCTCATTAAAGCCTTTATCACATACTGTACAAGTAAAGGGCTTTTCTCCTGTATGTGTCCTCATGTGTGTTTTTAGATGACTTGTGCTAACACAGCCTCTGCCACAAATGGTACAAGAAAAGGTCTTTTCTCCTGTATGAGTCCTCATGTGTGTTTTTAGATGACTTGTGCTAACACAGCCTCTGCCACAAATGGTACAATAAAAGGGCCATTCCCCTGTATGGATCATTGTGTGCCTCTTCAGATGAGCCTTACAATTAAACATTTTTCCACACTCTGTACAACTAAAACTTTTCTTCCCTGTGTGACTCCTCATGGATTGAGTTTGTTTTGATGATTTCAGGTCCTGGGACAGCTTGCACTGTCCTCCCACATGTTGTGTGTTGTGTGATGTCAGTGTGTTTAAAGCTGACTGATCTCCCCTGGTCTCCTCCCACTCATCACTGTCTTCAGTTTCTGATTCAGAACCGTATGAAGAGAGAAGATGGCCATCACTAGTTGGTTGTGATGTTCTGCAGTCCTCTACATCAGCTTGTGTTTTCATGTGTTCAGTTGAGGTGCTGGCTACAGGCGCTGTCTCTCTGTTTTCATCGTCACCTTCACTTTTCACTGCTAGTAATGTCAATGTTGACCCACCAGCCTCTTCCTCCTGTTCTTCTTTAATCTGTGGAGGTTGTTCCTCCTCAGGGGAAACCTCTTTACACACAGGGACGTGCAGAAAGTCTAAGAAAAAAAATATGTATAATGACTCATGAGACACCATTGCATTTGAATGTTGTGCCTCCCAAACAGAACCTCAGTATCAACAAAAAGTATCAACAGATTACTCTTTACTCATTAATATTCTCATTTATAAATTGCAGTGGCAGAGCATGTTTGGATAGCCAGTGTTCTATTGGAGAAAGTGAGACTGTTGGGGCGGAGAGGACTGGACGGAGTCACTTGTAAACAGAAAACTAAACCAGACCAGAGACCACAGGGGAAGGTTTAATATAAATGAACTAGAACTAACCCCCACAAAACTCCACCATGGATATTAAATCCACAACAGTCTCACAAATTGAACACTTACTTACATGAAAACAAGTGTGTTGTAGTTATTGCACCAACCTGCTCTGTATGATTTGATGTATGGTTTTAAAACCATGTCCAGAAGTCTGCTTTTGTGGTTGATTTCTTGCTTCAAGCTGAAAGCCTCGTCCTCGTACTCTCTTACAATGTGTCCAATGGCCCCAAATATCTCTTCAGCAGCTGCAGATAGTCTCTCGTTGACCAAGGACTTCAGTGTTTGCAATAAAGCCATTTCTCAAAGGTAGCTCTCTGAGTTTCTCTGACAAATACACCAACCAAGAGAATCAAGTTCAGTCCTTAACAACTTGCAGAGACTAAAGTGTCACCAGACATAAACAGAGCCCTGCTAAATACTCACAGAGAGTCTGATGGTCCAATCAGAGAATGGATGGGTGGGGCAACAATAGACAGAAACTGGCCAATAGTTGAACCCTTCAAGTCCCTGCTCATCTGAATTCCCCATACAGTACAAAATACACATTGTGATGTGACTTCATAATTTGACATGTGATTGCTGTAATGCAAACATTAACAGAAAGTGAATAATAATATGCAAGCAAACAATGTTTTAGCCTATACTTATTTGAAATCCTATGAAAATAGTGTGGTTCATTGTGAGCTGGAAGATCAGCTTTTTACAACAAATAAAAGGGGAAATGAAAATCATTGCTTTGTTGTATTCTCATTCCAGCAGACTCACCTTTTAATTTGATCTCTTTATAAACTATTAACATCTCTGGGCTTTCTTTCTTTTGCGAATACAAAACTGTCCACGTGTTGAAGAAGACATTGGAACTTGTGTCTATGTAAATGTTTCTCTGATGCGCCGGTTCGGAAAAACCACGCGTCGGGTCGAGGCCCGGCACTGCACTCCGCGCCGCGGCGGGGAACGCGCGTGCCGAATCTGAAGCCGGTGGGACGTACGGTTCTCGAGATACGCGGATTACATACACACAGACACGCAGACAGAGATTTGTCGCATTTATAGATAGATAAACCACAAGGCTCAATAATTACACAATAGTCCTATTTTAGATACATTGTCAGACCACACTTTAAGCCAGGGTATTCAAATATACTGTTTTTTTTTTTTTTTGTTTTTTACATACAATTTAAAATAAAATAAAAATACAACACAAACAAACTGGTATGTAAAAGTGGTTGTGTCAAACCTTATCATTGATTGGTCTATCCACCTCTTTCTGTGGGAATTTATTGGAGAATTGTTTTCACCACACTTCCGGTTAATAGCAGACATAGAAGCTCACGTCGCGTCGCAGATGCAACCGTTGTGAGCTTGTAGATCACACTCGGCTGCGGTGTGATTTACATGGCTTTGTCTGTATGGAACAGCAGTGTGTAATTATGGTGGGTCATTTGCAATTACTTGGTATGTTGTGTCGATACCAATCATCACAATAATGTCCCTAATTAGCATACTGCTCCACAAACCTGTTGCATAACTTGGGCACTGAGAGGAGGTCCAAGTCTGTGGACCTCAGTTTCTGTGACTGAGTAGGTTTATTGTTTAGTTGTCTGTGTGTGAGGGGAATAGTGTAAATGGCAGGAAAACATGCAAAATTCAGTTTTATCTGCGTCAAGGGGAATACCAGAAGAGTCGCTGGAAAGAAACTCACCTGGGCTGATGGTTTATGCCTTTTGATTGATTGATTGATTGAGGTATTTATTAGAAGTTTTGGATAGGAAAAGGTACAGTTTCATGACAGTACACTTCACTGATACAATGTCAACTAAAAGGAAACTCGGGTAAGGCAAGGCTTATTTGCTATTTTACATTGAGATCCTTATATACCTCTGGACCTTATTCCTAACCTTAACCTCAGTAAAATGGTGCCAAAACCTAACCCTATACCTAATCTTAACCTCAGAAAGATATGCATAATCCTAAAGTTATTTCTAACCTTATTCTCAGTAAAACAAATACAAAAAGAAAAAGCGACTTTACCGGTTACCGTCAAGGGTGGCTGCTACAATGTTTTTGAATGACAAAACACAGTATGACGGCCCATCAGGCTGACGGCCTGGTTTCGGGGAAACCTTTAAAAAGACTGATGCCCCCCCCCCCCCCCCCCCCCCCCACATGCAACCTCTTTGAATATAAGGCAAGGCTTTCTTTAGTTTGGTGCCATCACTTGGATCTGGGTTTGACTGGTGACGAGCTAAACATCTCTCCTCTTGACTATAGTCAGAGTTATCCACACTCAGCTATAGATTTTGGGTCGGTTCGCCTTCTGTATCGAGCTGGCTTTGAGACATGCCTTCACTACAAGCACTGAAGTCTGTGGTCAACAAGCGTATCAACAAGTGTCTCTCTGCAGCTGATGCTGAAGAGATATTTGAGATTGTTGGAAAAATCACAACGGAGTACGAGGACCAAGCTTTCTGTTCCAAGCAGGAAATAGACAGGCAACGCAGACTACTGGATATGGTTTTAAAACCACACATCAAATTGCACAGATCAGGTTGGTAATCCGCAACAAACTGTTAAATATTAATATTATAATAATTATATCAAAAATCTATAATAGTAGTGGAAAAAACGAATTGGAATGGTTGCACTTGGTAACTAACTGAATGTCTTTGGACAAAACAGTTATTGATGCAAAAAAATCATGTACAAATGAGCAAACAAATGACTCTCGTGTCCTCTCTTATCTAGATTCCTTCCATCTCTCTGTGCTAAAACAAGAAGTTTCCACTGAACAGCAGGAGTGGAGCTCCAGTCTGGTGCAGGAGGAACCAGAGCCTCCACAGATTAAAGAGGAACAGGAGGACGTACATCAAAGACCAGAGGGTACTGATGGGTCAACACATACATTACTAGCAGTAAAAAGTGAAGATTATGATGAAAACATCTCCAGAGAGGCAGAGCCTCTAGCCAGCACATCATTTGATTACATGAAAAGACAAGCTGATTTAGGGAACAGTGGAGAATTCCAGCCATCCACTGATGTAAATGTCCTTTCTTCACATTGTTCTGAATCTGACACTGAAGACAGTGATGAGTGGGAGGAGAATAGGGAAGACAAGTCTGATTTATACACACTGAATCCACACAAAACACATGTGGAAGAAGAACTATTACATTTGAGCCACGGTCCATCAAATAAATGGACAAAACAAACAACATCCACAAGGACTCAAAATGGGGAGGATCCCTTTCGTTGTAAAGTGTGTGGTAAGGACTTAAATTGTAATAGTAGGTTGAATAGTCACATGATGTTTCATGCAGTGGAAAAGCCATATAGCTGCACAGTTTGCAGCAATGGCTTTGTTCAAAAGAATGATCTCAAGAAACACATGATGATTCATACAGGGGACAGGCCATACATTTGCAAAGTTTGTGGTAAAGCCTTTGTTCGTAATGGACATCTGAAGGTACACATGATGAGTCACGAAGGGGAAACACCATATAGTTGCAGAGTTTGCAGCAAAGGCTTTGTTCAACAGAATGATCTGAAGAGACACATTCTGATTCATACAGGAGAGAAGCCCTATAGTTGCAACATTTGTGGCAAAGCCTTTAATCTTAATGGAAATCTGAAACGACACAAGGTGATTCACACATAGTTACGACCCTTAAGTTGTTAGTAGACACTTCTTGTCTGTGGAAAAGGCTTTCATTTTAATAGGCAGCTTAAAACACACATGGTGAACCATACAGGGTAAAGGATCTACAGTTGTATATTCTGTGGTAAATGCTTTTTGTGACATGACTGTTATATTAAGAAACACAAGCTTTTTTTTCTTCAAAAGAATGGTCTTAAGAAACACGTTTTGATTTATATATATAACCCTATAGTTGCACAGTTGGCAGCAAATATTTTATTCAAATGTGTCACCTAAAAGGTGCATGATGATTCATACAAGGCGTCTTTAGTAAGTAAATACACATGCCTTCTATTTCACCATTGTTTGACCCAAGTCACCCTGATTCGTTGTTACAGGGTTGTGACACCTTATGTTTTGGTCTATAGCTTCGCTATTCAGACTCAATTTAATTGAAGTTATGATTGATATGGTTTTGTCTGTATGGAACAGTAGTTTGTAATGTTGGTGGGTCATTTGCAATGGAGATGCATGCAGTAGGGTGAGATGTTAAGTCACCAGAGAAAGACCTGGAGTAGAACACCTGCTTCTACACTTGGAATGGAGTCAGCTTAGGTGGGTTGGGCATCTAGTATGGATGTTTTTGTTATTAAATAATACGAAAGCTGGACTTTATGCTGGTTGCCCTGTAATCAACCACACAAACTAGGTATGCAGTCTGTAAAATAAATACATACTTCCATCATGTAATAATAATTAAAGCACAAGATGTGCACTGAAGCAGTGATTGCATTGTATTATTGTATATCCCGATTATGTAATGATAAAGCACACACACGACCGAGACACAAGAGACTATGAACGAGGGCTTGTTTACAAATGGGTACAAACCCACAGCTCCGAGAACATACAACCACAAACGCAGAGACCACAGGGTTACAGAAGACCCCACCAGAGGGCTACCAGTCCTATCTCCTCCTCTTCAATTGACACAGACGCATCCGGCTCCAACCAAGCCCTACGAGATCCTTTTTTGGACCTGGGCCGATGTCCAGTCTACGGAAACTCCCGACCCCGTCGAGTAAGAAGACCAGGCGGGGGCTATCACAACACAAGAGAGCCACACGGGACCCGCAGCAGGAGCCAGTGGAATTGAACGTAATTAATTTATCAAGTAAGCCCATCTCCAGTGCATGCCTTTCTGCGCTCAAGTATGGCTTGTCGTTTTGTCCTACGACTCATTGTAAAGACTTTAATGTTTTCATTGATCTGCAGAAGTTCTTTTGTTCTGTACGCCTCAGAGGATTCTTCTCACCTAATCAGAGACTTGATATTCACTCTTCAGAAACTCCATCTACTGCCCCCACTGAGGAGGCCACAGAGACTGTGAGAAATCCTGAGACTACACCCCACACCTCCTCCCCTTCAACCACGACCAAAACCAGAATGATGTTCAGAGGTAAATCAACATTCATTCCTCCAAAACATAGAAACTCGTCGGTCGACACCTATTGTAGATTGGTCGAAAAGGATATTACAGACATAATGGGTAAAAAGAGAGAATACAAGATCCAACACAATCTCACAAAAGCACAGCAATCTCACAAAAGCACAGCAAGCACAGCATGAATTGTCTACAAAAAGACAATTCAATTGTCATACAGAGTGCAGATAAAGGTGGAGCACTGGTAATTCTCGACAGAGAGGCCTACAACCAAGAGATTCAGAATCAACTTAGAAATTAAACCTTCTATCGCAAATTACCTGGCAACCCCACTGCAGCGCTCACTACCAAAGTACATGCTGTGCTAAATGATCTACTTGAAAGAGGAGAGATCACAAAAAATGAGCACAACTTCATGTTGGTTAAGTCCCCTATTTTACCTGTTTTTTACACTCTACCGAAAATTCACAAAACATATACTGATATCCCACCAGGGCGACCTATTGTGGCTGCTATAGGCTCTTTAACAGAAAATATATCAGCCTTTGTTGACCACTCTCTTCAATCCATAGTTACCACTTTGCCCGCATATACAAAAGACTCTATGGGTTTTATTAAAACACTACAAACTGTGCAACTGTGTGATGATAACAGCTGGAGCATGACATTATTCTGAAGAACGATTACATTATTCTAGTAAGAATCCTTTCTTTGAACATATTGTGTCCTATAAGAGGTACATTGATGACATCTTCTTCATTTGGACCTCTACTGAGGCCAGATTACATGAGTTCCATACCTTTATGAATACACGTAATGCTCATTTAAAGTTCACAATGGCTTTTGATGCATTAAAATGAATTTTCTGGACATTAACATTATCCATGAACGAGGTTCCCTGAGCGCCAGTCTGTATAGAAAACCCACTGACAGAAATTCACTGTTACATGGAGACGCTTATCCTCCGACTCCCTTAAAGAGAAGTCTTCCGTGGCACGGTGGTGCAGTGGTTAGCACTTCGCCTCACAGCTAGAAGGTCCTGGGTTCGATTCCCGCCGGGGGAAGCTGTGGGCGCTGGCGGCGTGTTCCTCCACCCACGTCATCAGCGCCCACACCCTAGGTGGGGTTGGCGATAGGGCCTTTCTGTGGTGAGTTTGCATGTTCTCCCCGTGTCTCCTTGGGCATAGGCCCTCACACAAAAACATGCAGTAGTCCTGGTTTCTATACTACCTCCCCCTAGCCAGCCGGGTGCTCCCCAATGTCCCCTGGCGCGGCAGGGGGAGAGCGGAAACCCGGACTACAGGTTAGGTAGTCACCGGGTGAGAAAAATGGGTTGCAAAAAACGTGGGATAAAAGTCTTCCCATCGTATACGTAGAATATTTAGTTCTGACCCTGATTTTCATGTACATAGAGCTGATCTAGAACAACGTTTTCTGCAGGGAAATTATTAAAAAAGAATGGGTTACACAAGCTTCTGAACGTTTCCAAAATATCACGCAATCTAGGTGTCTTAACAAAATTAGCACCAAGAGCAGTGACAAGAGAATTACATGTGCCATTCAATACTCTCCTCTATCTAAAGAGATGTCCAATATAGTCAATAAACATTGGCATATTATATCCACAGATCCGGCCCTCAGAAAGCATATGTCCCAACCACCACGGGTGGTCTTCAAAAGACCCCCGAACCTGAGGAACATGTTGGTGCGGTCAGACTGCCCTCCTGACACCTCAGCCACCTCCCAGACGCTGTTGAGTCCTGTGGAACCAGGCAACTACAAATGTAACAACTGTCAACTGTGTCATTTTACCCATAAAACCACTTTTTTATCACCTTCAGACAGGCAAAGTACTCAAGGTAAGAGGTATAATTTCATGCAAAACAAACAATGTGATTCATTATGCTCAAATGCCCTTGCGGGCTGGCATATATTGGAGAAAACCTCTAGAGCCCTCATAACTAGGATCACTGAACATAGGAGTAACATCAGAAACCATGATCAAAAGAGATCTGTCGCTCTACATTTCAGTGTGTTTAAACACAGTGTTTCCTTAAGTTATGTTGGCATCGAACATGTTCAACTCCCACGACGTGATGGTGACATTAATGCTTTAAAACGTGAACTTTACTGGATACATGCTCTAAACACCATGTCACCCAAGGGCCTCAATGAAGAAATGGACATCCGCCCATTTCTATGACAGTTCCTGGTCATTATTATTTTTGTGGTCCCCCATTTCCTTGGTCTCTGGGTTCTTATAGTTCGCTTTGTATATATTGTACAAATGTGTAGAATAATGGAGGTGCTTTAGAGGTACACACTTTATGACAGCTCTTCAGCCCGATGTCGGTGTTGTTCACCTATGGAGTTATACTCCTTATTTCAACTGTTTATATTGTATTAGTAGTGGTCCTTGGTGTTAGGGGTCTATATATTTTGTTTTTTTTGCACTTAAATACACAGCCGGATCTACAATATGGGCACCTTGGGCATGTGCCCAGGGGCCCTTGGCATCAGGAAAAGAAAGAAAACCCCCAGCCATTACTTGTTATCTAAAAGTTTTTAGTTTTATATAAAAATAAACACAAAATCCCTTGACTCGTACAACCGGAGCTTTCTGTTGCTCCAAAAGTGAGGCATGCAAGCACATGCAAAGTTTCTCTGTTATCGCCCACAAAGAGTGAGCTCACTTTTCAGTGAGCTCATACTTCCCTCTGATGTCCTGTGTGAGGGGACACACAGCATACTGTTCATTTTGTATACCAGTCTCACATTGACGAACGCTGCGCCTGTGGTATGCAACTCCACTTTCCCATTTCCACACGCAGTCTGAGAGGACAACTGTGTAAAGGTTATCCTCAATGTAAGGTGTACTGCTGGTGCTTGTATAGAGTGGATAAACAATTAAAACAACAACAGCCATAATAATAATCAAACTCAGAGTACAGAGAAACCCAACATTTAGGTCAAATTAGATGACTTGTCGATTGATTCAAGGTGAAAATGATCATTTATATTTGCATATGGATTTCTCAGCATACTCTGACTCCACTGACCTCCAGTTATCATTTAAAGTAAAAAGGATGGGTTCGCCCAGCAGACTCAAAGAGAATAAGGGGAAAAACCCGAGGGGATAAACTACTAGAAGAAGAACATACAGCTACTGAAACTCTTGTCACACTCTTCACATTGATATGCTTTGTCTGTCATATGTGTGTGTGCGCATGACAAAGAAGATTGATGAAGTAAAACCTCTTTCACTTTGACTTCAAGGGCAAGGGTTTAAACCCTGTGTGCACTGTGCACTAGCGTATGGCTATTTAAATGAGCTGATTGACTAAAAGTCTTTCCACACTGGTCACACTGATATGGTTTAATTCCTGTGTGAATTTGTTTGTGCGCTTTAAGGTTGGACATGTGAGTGAAGTGTTTCCCACACTGATCACACCCATAGGGTTTCTCTCCAGTGTGAATTGTCTGATGCTGTAATAATTCATCGTTCCTCTTAAACTTGCTCCCACACTGGTCACAGTGGTATGGTTTTTCTCCAGTGTGAATTCTCTGGTGTGTTTTAAGGTTGCCGTTTGTAGTGAAGTGTTTCCCACACTGCTCACAGTGGTATGGTTTTTCTCCAGTGTGAATTCTCTGGTGTGTTTTAAGCTTGCCGTTTGTAGTGAAGTGTTTCCCACACTGCTCACAGTGGTATGGTTTTTCTCCAGTGTGAATTCTCTGGTGTATTTTAAGGTGGTCCCTTCGAGTGAAGTTCTTTCCACACTGGTCACAGCTGTGGTGTTTATGTTTAGCCAAGCTGCTTCGTTCATTTACTGCTGGTAGGACAGGGAAGCTAGAAGGAGGATGCAACACTGGATTTGGAAACAAAAGACAAATGGAAGATAGTTGTTATGTTGAAAAACATTAATGGTAAAACAGTTTACTTAAAAAGTAATGCATTATAAAGTTCTTACAGGACATTATAACACTTGTTATAAATGTTTATAAGCATGCATGCCAACTTATAACTAATACGTTTTCATAATGCATTATAACCTCAGTGGAAACGCAAATTATGATCACCGTAACTTAGCTATGTATAGCTAAGTTATAAGTAAGTATCTTATTGTAAGTTGTTAACAATACTTATACATACTCATGTTGTCATACTCATGTTATCAAACAGTATACATGCTTTATAATTATTAATGCAATACAATAGAAATGATGGAGTGATACTAAAAGCACTTGGATTTTAAAATGATGCAACATGTGTGATATAAAAAAAAAGCATAACTTACCAGGGTATTGTTGGTCTTTGGGTTCTTCCTGTGCATCAGAATTGTTCCTGGTGCAGTCTAGAGAGTTCATCTTCACCTGAAGTCTGGAGTCCACAGTCAGTTCTCGTTGAAATGATTGATATCCTGGAGGAGTTGTGGAGACATTACAACTACATACTCTTCTTATACTAGAGAGCCTGAGGTGGAGCCACAAACTGCTTCAATGATTGGCCAAAGAGGAGAACAATAGAACCATCTGTCCACCAATCACCTCGCTCACTCTAGGTTCAGTCTTACCTTCAACACTGCTTGAATTTCATTATCAAGTGTGGACATTGGTAAAAATACAATTGTAAAAAATACTACGTTAAGTAGACAAAGTAGGACTAAATGCACAGTATTAGCATTGACATCGAACTAAAGTTTAAATTAAGGTAAACATGTTGATGCTTATCTCATTCATAACACTATACAATTATACAGAATGTTCTTGAAACAAAAATAAGGATACATTTTTATCTTTACATTGTTGTTAATGTACTTGTTTTTGGACTTCAAATGACAAAAGGATTGTTGGAATGGATTGATCTAGTAACTTTAGTAGAGGGTCATTTGAGCTGTGAACTGTATGACAAACTGATGTAATTTAATTGTATTTTTCATATATTAAGACAGTATGTGAAATGATGGACAACATTGTACTTGCTATATCATATTTAGATACCCAAAGTTCAGACTTTTAGGTGAATTATAAGCAAGATTGTGATTCACACCATAAATTATCCTCATGGTTTCACACTAATTAACCTGATTCATTGTTGGGTGGATGTGAGATTTTGTCATTGATTGGTCTATAGCTTTACCATTCACATGGAATTCAGTCATTAGGATGGTGTTCCATTGTCATCAAAGGTCAGTCATTGTCATTGTTTTGTGTGAAGAGAACAGCAGTGTGTAATGATGATGGCTCATTGGTCAGTGATTGGTCTATAGCTTTTACATTCACATGTAATTCAGTAGTGCACAGTGAAGGATCATTCAATGTCACTGTGTTGTCACTATAAGAAGCTTTGACCATAATAGCTGTGCTCCCTCTGTTTTAACGTGTACAGTACTTGTAACTTGTAACTGTACAAGTTACGCTTTCAAAGTAACTTCCCCAACACTGGTGAAAGACATCAGCCAGATATTTTTTGGAAGCACATTTTAATGTAACCGGGGTAAAAAAAGGTTTGACCAGGTTGAAAAAATAAAAAAACTAATGTGTCTTTTGACAAAGTTTATTGAACATTGAACTGTGCTTGCCTCTGGGTTTAAATTGTATACACTTAGTAACTGACAGTATAGCATACACTAAGTCCAATATTATTGCTGGTCTGTTGGATCGGAACAAAATTGCAAAATGTAATTTAATTAAAAAATTACATTTCTTTGTAGCCCTATTCGAGTTAAGCAACACAAAGGATGCCAAAGACCTGTATTCAACATTTTAAACTAACATCACAGTTACATGGATAGCTGCAGGATCATGGCTGTGTGCACAATTAATAAATACACTATGCACAACACTTCACACAAAAGCTAGAAACCATCTCATACAAGGTAGATGAATGGAAATTTATGGATACAAAGTTGACTCTGAGAGTAGAGAAAATGTACAGACGTGGGAGAAGTAACAATTATATGTATCTTGTAGACCAGACATACATCCAGCAAAACATGCACTGATCAATGCCCATGTGCGTCCTTGCGATGTCATTTGGTGGTCGGGACCTCATTGTTGATTTGCGGGCTGTCGCATCAGTCCATGGACACCCTAATGAGGATTCTGCCACCAAAGTACAGTGCCCACAAGGCTGGTCACATGAAGTGCATGCATTGCTGACTGTATACTGGTTGGCACACAGCCTGTCATACAGTGTGGTGTCCAGAGCCTTTCAGTCTGTCACTGCTGACCGCTGGGAGAAGTACCTGGCCAAGAAATGTCTAATCCGTCGGGTGGTTTGGATTACATGTCAGATTAGAAATGTCAGCCCCTGCCTCTCAAACATTCTCTGGCAAAAGCTCGTGCCATGGCGTATTTAGGCGAGTGAAACTGCCAGGCCCCTGCCCTTTTACCTGTCTGTAAAAAGTGCCCTCTCCAGACCTCTGCCCTCCTATGGTGAAAGAAATTGATTATATAAAAAAAAAAAAAATAGCAGACCTCCAAGCTCAGAACGTCCAAGGACCCCTTAGCTGAGAGAGAGATGAAGCAGAGACCCCCACTACGTATTGTATAAAATTATGTTCATAGATTTCTTAGACAGCTTAGACATGTTGGAGTAATGTGTATTGTCAGACATTTAACCACTTGAACCGTCAAATACTTTAGTCTGCTCTTCTTTTCCCTCTACAAACCTCTTTGCCAAAAATAGCCGATCTACAAGCTTACAACGTTGTAAGCTTGTAGATCTGCTATTTTTGGCTAATGTTCCACTCAGAATAGGGATGCTAGGGTTAATGTAAAAAACATGATCCTATCACACAAAGATTTGGCGGCCCCCCTGTAGTAACTCTGAGGACCTCCTAGGGGTCCCGCGGGCCCACTGATGAAGACCCCTGGTGTAGACTGAAAAAAACCTGGCCAAGTACAGAGCCAACTCAGGTCCAGTTTACCAAGTCTAGAGCAGTGGTCCTTGAAGGGATTCCATGGTGGTCCCCTGCTGAATGATTGAACGGTGCGGTGGTAACCAAATGGACCCTTAACGGTCCATTTTACGCTCTCCGGAGTTACATTAAGCATTAATTAATTTACAAGAAGCCTACACAACTGAGAATAAATCAATAAAAAAGCATGGTTAGCCTGTTATTTCCTATATCCACATAAATACAGCGTGTGGAATTCAAAATCTTATAAACCTGTATATGACTAGAGGGTTTAACTGGTTAAAGTTAATGCGACCTTTGTTTTTATTCAAGCAAGCAATACAAGTAACAACCTGGACAACAATCTATTTTTGATAGAAACAGAATCTCGCTGAAAAGCTCCAAACTGTTCATTTTCTATTTTGCATCCTTTTGAATTGTTTTGAATTGTTTTGTTTCCCTTGCTTTTGTTTGAATGTGTAACTTCTCTGTGCAGCACTGTGTGATTCCATGCATGTATCAAGATGAACATGCACACACTGCCAACTAGCACTGAACCAGCAAACACAGAGGCTTTAAATAGACACAGACTAACTAGACACAGGTGAACATTACGACAATCAACACATGATTGGCTACTAACTAGACACAGGTGAACATTACGACAATCAACACATGATTGGCTGTTGAACTAACAGGTGGCCTACATTAGCAAAATAGAGACTAGTGAGACAAGGTAGCAACACCAAGGGCAGACAGGATGCACTAGGAACATAACTACACAATAAAAGTACACAGAAAGGTTTCCATTTTTTTTTTTGTATTCCTTTTGCTGTTGCAGCAGGAAAAATAGTATGAACTCCTAACAATACTGTCAGTAGTTAATACCAGTAAGACTCCCTAATCGGGAGATAAGCGACCGTTGGTCGCTTATCTCCTGTCACACTGCTGACATCAGTATGACATCACACCGTACACAAATGACCCTTATATAAGACCGGCATTATCTACCGACAGATTAGTAACAAGATGTCAAAATCGTTGAAGGTTGAATCTCCAGATATGGAGAACCAACACATCCCTCCATATATGGAGATAACCGACGAATCTCACTAAGTCTGACCTCACAAGCCCCATATTTGGACACAAACAACATATAACTCCATATATAGAGACATAGCTGCTGACATCAGTATGACATCACACTGCTGACATCAGTATGACATCACACCGTACACAAATGACCCTTATATAAGACCGGCATTATCTACCGACAGATTAGATGCAAGCAGGATCTCGACTCTGACACAACTCATCGGCTCATAAGCTGGTTCTCCCTCCATATATGGAGATAACCGACGAATCTCACTAAGTCTGACCTCACAAGCCCCATATTTGGACACGAACAACATATAACTCCATATATAGAGACATAGCTGCTGACATCAGTATGACATCACACTGCTGACATCAGTATGACATCACACCGTACACAAATGACCCTGACGGCACACACCAAGCAGTGTGATGTCATACTGATGCGGAGATATGAGCAGGGCAAAGGTGTGACGTGTGACCGACGGACGGACGGACGGACGGCCGGTGGAGGTTTTGATACTAAACTGCGACCTGACGGTTGCAATGATAACTACCAGGAAAGAAGCATTTCTTCGACTCAGACCTTATCGCCAGGGTTGGCTTATAGCAGCTGTCGGTAGGACCATATATGGATTCTGTTAGTGTGGATCTCCTAACAGGGCATCATCTGGGATACAATCCCTTTTATGCCCATATACGGAGATCCCTAACAGAATCCCTTTCATGCCCATATATGGAGATCCCTAACAGAATCCCTTTTATGCCCATATATGGAGATCCCTAACAGCATCCCTTTTATGCCCATATATGGAGATCACTAACAGCTAACAGAATCCCTTTTATGCCCATATATGGAGATCCCTAACAGAATCCCTTTTATGCCCATATATGGAGATCCTAACAGAATCCCTTTTATGCCCATATATGGAGATCCCTAACAGAATCCCTTTTATGCCCATATATGGAGATCCCTAACAGAATCCCTTTTATGCCCATATATGGAGATCCCTAACAGAATCCCTTTTGTGCCCATATATTATGGAGAAATCCCTGCTCTGAGTATCTGACATCAGTGTGATGTCACCTGTTTATGCCCATATATGGAGATCCCTGCTCTGCATATCTGGTTGCTATGGTAAACAGTTGGTTGCTAGGGTAAAAAAACATGGTTGCTATGGTAAACAGTTGGTTGCTAGGGTAAACAGTTGGTTGCTAGGGTAAAACCATGGTTGCTAAGGTGGTTGCTAACGTACACTAACAGACCAGCAACAACAGACTGTTGCCACAGCAACGTACACAAAGGTTTGTGTACACATGTGGTGTGATGTCATACTGATGCGGAGATATGAGCAGGGCAAAGGTGTGACGTGTGACCGACGGACGGACGGCCGGTGGAGGTTTTCATAGTAAACTGCTCCCTGACGGTCGCAATTACAATCACATACTGACTGTTCCGTTTTGAGGTTGTATTGTTTGTTTAACTTTAATTTGTAAGTTTAAAACACTCCAAAATGAAGGTTTGGTGTTAATGTTGTGAGCTTGTAGATCGGCTATGTTTTAAATATCACAAGGAAGTTATAAACACACACACACACACACACACACACACACACACACACACACACACACACACACACACACACACACACACACACACACACACACACACACACACACACACACTATATATTAAAATAAACAATACAACTGGAGCTTTCTGTTGCTCCAAAAGTGAGGCATGCAGAGTATGCAGAGTACGCAAAGTTTATCTGTTAGCGCCCACAAAGAGTGAGCTCAGATCATCAAACTAAAGTCCATACTTCCCTCTGGATGTCCTGTGTGAGGGGACACACCAGTATGTGCTGTTTGTTTTCTATACCAGTCTCACATTCACATGTACGCTGCTCCGGTGGTATGCCACTCCACCTTCCCATTTCCACAACTGGTCTGACATGCTTTCAAAACAGCACACACATGGCCCTGCCAGAAGCTCTGAGAGGCTTTTACTTTCAAACAGAAAACTATTGAAAGGTCGTTGTGCCCAGACCAGAGACCACAGGGGAAGGTTTAATATAAATGAACTAAAACTAACCCCAACAAAACTCCATCGTGGATATTAAATCCACAACAGTCTCACACATTGAACACTTACTTACATGAAAACAAGTGTGTTGTAGTTATTTTACCAACCTGCACTGTATAATTTGATGTCCAGAAGTCTGCTTTTGTGGTTGATTTCTTGCTTCAAGCTGAAAGCCTCGTCCTCGTACTCTCTTACAATGTGTCCAATGGCCCCAAATATCTCTTCAGCAGCTGCAGATAGTCTCTCATTGACCAAGGACTTCAGTGTTTGTAGTAAAGCCATTTCTCAAAGATAGCTCTCTGATTTTCTGTAACAAATACACCAACCAAGAGAAGCAAGTTCTGTCCTTAACAACTTGCAGAGACTAAAGTCTCACTAAACATGAACAGAGCCCTGCTAAATACTCACAGAGTCGGATGGCCCAATCAGAGAAGGGTGGGTGGGGCAACAATAGACATGAACTGGCCAATAGTTGAACCCTTCAAGTCCCTGCACATCTGAACTCCCCCACAGTACAAAATACACATTTTGACATGACTTTACAATTTGACATTCGATTGCTGTAATAATTAGCAGTCTGTGTTGCACAAGTATAGCACCCATTAAGAATTGTGACAAAACCTTTATTTATATATTTTTTTACACGTTTTTAAAATATGTTTAATTTTGTTTGGATTTAGAATGCCTGGCAGAGTTGATTTGTTATGGTTGGGGCACACCAGGGATTAACAAAATGTGGTGCATTTATAAAAGAAAAACATGTATTTTAAGTTGGGAATCCTTGTCTGGGACAAGGGTGATTTCTGTCAGATTGCATGTTAAGATTAATTAGAGTGTTAATAAATGATGATAATTTGAAAGTATCATCATACTAGTACATATGGTAGTACATATGTTCCAAATTCTCAAGAATGGGTGATTACAGTATAATGAAACAGGCAGTATGACAGGGTTTGCTGTTATAGTGTTTGCTCAAACAGAGCTAATTGGTGTGTTGTAATTCTGTCCACTTCTAATCGTGCAGGTTTAAATTAAGATCTTGAGAAAGTAGAGGGTCCAACACATATTGCATTTTAATTTAAATTTGGGGAAAACTGATATACTTTAACCACTAGTATGCCTGTGTCGATTTGTTTGTTCATCACATCACAGATTGAAGAAACCTATATTATCACATCTAAGATTCTTAAACTAAGGGAAGGGATCCTGAAATAATTGTGTAGTAAACTTTAGGCATTTAGCAGACACTCAGGGCGATTTACAACCAAGGGCAGCACACAGTAATGCATACACCAACTAATCAATGTTAATACATCAAATGCATAGAAATAGTAATCCAAAAAATAAGTTGGCCAAGAACCTATTCAATACATTTAAAAATGTATGAATGAATTAATACATGTTGCGTTTTAATAAGTGTCTATCCCAGTCAGAGCAGTAGACTAAATATACAATTTGCTTTACAGGATTACATGTTTCATGAATCTCTGGCCTGATATTGGAATGTTAGCTTCAATCATCAAAGTCTGCTTTAACATTTAACCAAGTTAGAGTGTAGGGTTAGGGATAACAACCCAGTTAGAGTGTAGTGTTCGAGATAATGTTATGCTCAACTAACTTCAGTTACAGTACACTGTCAGACAATAAATTATGTTTTATTTGTATTAAAGCTACTTTACAGCTGTGCCTACATACATTGTCTGCATTTGGCCCTCACAGCATGTTTCGAATAGGCCTGTTAGCTTGGTCACAACTGTAAATGACCGCCAACAGAAGATTATTGATATTTGGATATGGATATAGTTCTCCTTTTTTACTGATTGATTGCTGTTAATCTAATTTTCTTCTGCTGGTTTTTTGACAGTTTTTCTGTGTGTAGTTTACTAAAACGTCCACTGGGTGGCAGAGTTCCCCATTATACACCTGTCAGTTCATGAGTCACCTTGAGGGGAATTCTGGGAGATGTTCTAAAAAGCAAGATGGCTGAAGCCAGCCCCAAACGAACTTTTGTCACAGATAAACTATAAATAAGTTCATGTTTAACACCCCTTGGAAGGCGGAATGAGGTTAGTAAGATACATAAGATGAACATTTCATAGAGTGCCAAGTGTGTGTGTTTATTTTAGGTTAAAAGGATCGTTTTTCACTGCTCTAATGATGTAAACACTTAAAAGTCATGTTAAAATGAATGCAACACATGTTTAGGCCTAGTCTAAAGCACATGTTTTTGTCAAAGTGCATTTCATTCTTCATTACATTATCCAATGTCTTTTGGTTGTCATATAAGACGTCCTATTTGTACAATTTAAAGGTTATATTGTTGTCCAGTCAAGTTTAGCTATTGGTGGTCAACTGTATAGTGAATTCATAGTATCTCTTACAGTACTTGTATTTCTGGGTAACTATAGACTCTCATGCATATTTTCTGTCATATGTTTTTCTATAGTTTTACGGTGCTACTGTATCAACAGCGCTATCAACTGTGCTCGGTGCTACAAATAAACAGCATCTGTCAGAAACTCTACTGTCTCATCAATATCGTCCATACCAAATCCGGGGGGCTGTTACAGTAAAACTCAACGCTGGATGGGAGAGTACAACTCAGCACCGGATGAGTAAAACTCAACGCTGGATGTGAGACCAGTGCAGTGACGTCAATACGTGCGCGTCACGCGTCTCTGACGCATTCACGTTGCCTAAAGACGCATTCACGTCAGTGTCCGTGGGTCCCACGGACGCATCGCCTCCATTGGAGTCCACATTAAAATAATTTACCACGTCGCGAAAAAAATATATTTTAAAAAGCCACCATTGTTCATGGGTGAAGGCATGCTACTTAACGCTATGTTAACACAAATTAAATCCGCGTAGAAAGTCTTAAAACAGACGATAGAACTAACGACAGTGTGTTTTGAACGCCATTGTGTGTCCATGGATGGTCACATAATTCAATGGGTGCCTGAGTTTTAGCGTAGCACCGGGCCGCTCTCTGACCATAGTGGCACAGCGTGTTAGGTGATACACCAACAAGGGTTCCCCCACAGAACGCACGGCGCAGAAATATGACATGCTCACTGCTCACACAGCGACCCGCCTCCTCTCCCTCTGTCCTCTTCATTCAATAACAACTGGATACACGCGCTATTGTTTATAGATGTGGTGGACATTGGACAACGTGTTAGAAGCCACACAGGTCTTCATTGCGTCTTAACAACAATAGCGACGATTAACGTCGTGGTGAACGTGGTCAAATAACCTTTATTGGCTCAACTACAACACGGAGGAAGCAAGCTAGCCTAGCATGTATGCTATCTGAGACAGTATGTATGTACTGTATGTAGCCTAGGCTGGCTAACTGTTTGATTGATTATAGTGTTTTCGTGGCGGCGCCGTCCATTTGGTGGTCCGCCGGGGCAGCGGACCACCGCAGCCGCCTGTGCCTTGCCCTCCCGCATCCATAGAGGGGCGGCACGTCCCTCTATGATCAACCGTTCAGAACAAAAGTAGCCGATCTACAAGCAATCCTAATCCACTGTTTTTGACCCAGTCCACTGGTTCTCTGTGTACAGCAGAGCAAACACAAGCACAGCATTTCCCCCATTCCATAGAAGCAGTAACAGTACAAACAGGAGACATCATGATCTCACTTAGAAGATCCATATATTATCGATGTATATAAAATAACATGTGGCTGTTGATTATGAAGACTTGGTAAAAGCTATCTACGCCCCCAAGTGGTCAACATCCGATATTACCGGTTAGACCTGTATAAAAAAAAATCAAACCATCACATGACTATTTGGAAGTATTAAAATTGTAAGATTTGGAATTGTGGTTCATTTCTTTCAGACACATTTCTACGTAACATGAACATAACCATATAATAACCAATTCAAGTTAAATGCTGCACTTTGTCAAAAATGACATGACGCGTTGAATTTTTGTGGGACCCATAAAATATCCCTGGGACTCATCCAAAAGACCTGTCTTGGGTCCCGGGACTCATTACAATAAAAACCTATTAACATCACTGCCAGTGAGTTATCATCACTACTTCGAAGACATCCTTCCTGTACTGTCATCCCTTCCTGTGAGTCCTCATCAGAGCACCTGCTGCCCAGATATTAAACTGACCTTAAAGTAGTATAAGAAAACAAAATGTCACAACAAGGAGAAGAAGAAGCGAGCCAAGCAGTACAGGCACAAGAGGAGGAAAAGAGGACAAGTACCAGACAAAGAACACACACAGAGAAAGGAAGAGAGATGCATGAGAAGGATGCCAGGAAAAGAGAGAAAGCGTTTAACAAGGCTTATGACACATGGAAGAAGATTGCAAGGGAAAATAGAATTAAATTAAAAGCCTACTGCGCTGAAGAAGACCTTGTTAAAGTAAACCAAGACATTCAAACAAGTCGTGATCTAGTCGTCCTTGAGTATCAGCCAATCATACGCAACCAGACCCCAACGGCAGAGATTCTCAAGAGGATGGAAGCATGTGTCACTCTGACAAATGAGATAAACGATCTTGTGTGTAAACGAAAAGAGACCATTAAGGAAGAATTCAACGACAGACTTGAAAAGGACAGAGTGAGAATTAGACTAAATAAGGATGAGTACGGGTCTGTGTTTGGTCAAACAAATACTGAAACGATTTCAGAAATATCAAATAACTCAAGGGACCTGAACAAAAGAGAAGATGCAGAAGCAGAACTTGCAGCTAAAGTGGAAGAGGCAAAAGGCATGAAAGATATCCAGGCTCAAGAAGAACATCTCCACGCACTAGAGAGTGAAGAGGCAAGAATGTTGGCAGCAAGGAAACAGAAGGAGGCAGGGTTTCGAATTATGCTTGAGAAGGAGAGGACAAAGCTACAGCAGTTAAGGGCAGAAACAGGAGTCAAGGTAGCAGCAGCCCGTGTGAGGGCCTACGACAGTTCTGGAAGCGATTACGAAGAAGAGAATAACCCAGAACCAAACACTGCTCACCAAAAGACTGAACCTGATATTATGTTGAATCCCAATGCTACATCGTTCCAACCTCAAGCATATCCTGAGCTGTCAGCCAACCAAGAGGCTGTCAGTCTAGCTCAAGCCATCGCAAGCTCATTAAGCATGAACCGCCTGCCTACACCAGAACCAACAACATTCAGTGGAGACCCTATGAAGTTTGTTGACTGGAAGTTGACATTCATGGCCCTTATTGATCGGAAGCCCCTCCCACCAAGTGAGAAAATGTTCTATCTGAAAATGTATCTAAGTGGAGAAGCACGCAAGGCTGTGGAGGGATTCTTCTACAGAGACTCAGAGGAAGCATACAGAGGGGCATGGACAGTGCTGAAAGAGAGATATGGGAACCCTTTCATCATACAGAAAGCCTATAGAGATAAGCTCATGAGATGGCCAAAGATAAATGCAAACGATCCTCTGGCACTCCGAGAGTTTGTTGACTTCCTACAGGGATGCACAGAGGCAATTCCGCACGTCAGAGGACTGGCTATTCTAAACGACTGTGAAGAAAATCACAAACTGCTCAATAAACTCCCTGAGTGGATTGTAAGAAAGTGGAGCAGAATGGTAGTTAAGGAATTAGACTTGACCGGAAGTTATCCAAGTCTAGCAACCTTCACAGCGTTCCTGAACAAAGAGGCCCGGATAGCCTGTAACCCCATTGCCTCCCCCTTACTGTTTAACTTCAAACCCACAGAAGAGAAGTTTTCCAAGAGAGCCAGAGCCTACAACACGAACACAGAAGAGGAGGATGACACTGCAGAGACAGAAGACTCAACAAGTAAGGTAAACGTGAAACCACCATGCACTGTCTGTCAAGAAGAAACACATGGCATTGCTGGGTGCCCCACCTTTGCATCAAAAAACATTGCAGATAAAAAGGCATTCATCCATCAAAACCGTCTCTGCTTTGGATGCTTAAGGAAGGGACACAACAGTAAAGATTGTAAAGGGAGACACACCTGTAATACCTGCAGCCGTCGTCATCCAACATGTCTTCACGAAGAGAGAACACAAAGGCAGGTAGAAGCAACAAAGAATGACTCAGCTACAGCGAACGACCAAAGTGAAGAAGTCCACAAGGTTGTGTCGCATACAACGACAAGATATGCCTCTGCCACCTCGAACATTGTCCCAGTCTTTGTGTCCTCAGAACAAGAGCCACAGAAAGAAGTTCTCACATATGCACTGCTCGACACACAGAGCGATTCTACGTTCATCCTAGAAGATCTGCTAGACAAGCTGAATGTGGAAAGTCAACCAACGAAGCTGAGTCTCAGTACAATGACAGCTGTGGACACAGTCATAACAAGTAAGAGTGTCAGCGGTCTACAAGTTCGAGCACTCCATTCTGGAAACAACGTCAGTGTACCAGAAGCCTACACTCGTAGCTTCATCCCAGTGGACAAGTCTTTCATCCCAACCTGGAAAACAGCACTACTGTGGCCTCACCTCAAACACCTAGCAGACAAGTTACCTGCACTCCAAGACTGTGAGGTGGGACTGTTAATCGGCTGTAACTGTCCATCAGCACTAGCTCCACTTGAAGTCGTCACAGGCATCAAAAACGAACCCTTTGCACAACGAACAGAGCTGGGCTGGAGCATAATAGGCTCATTTAATCGTCATCCAGATCGACAGGGAAACAAGAGTTTTGTGCATCGAGTTGCAGTAAAGGAAATGCCATCGCCATCAAACACTGACGTCCTGAAAGCCCCAGAGACTGACATCACGGAAAAGAACTATAAAGAAAATGTGTCACAAAATGATGTTCGCTTCACTCAATTCCCAAGCAACAACAATCGACAGAAAGAGTTAACCAGTGCCTCATCAGGTAAAGAGCCCAACAAACTGATCGAAGCACGGAATTTGTGCAAAAGAGAAAGCCCACGTCTGCACAAATTCAACAGAGCTACAGCCACTGAACCCATCAAACTCAAACCAGGTGCAATTCAACCAGAGCATGCACTTGGCCTTCAGTGGACTTCAGGAGATGACACCTTCGGATTCAACGTCAACATGAAAGACCAACCTTCAACCCATCAAGATGATCCACAACTAGACGACATAAAGCGATGGTGGGAGAAGTGTAAGGATGGTATTCAGCCACGGTGGGAGGAGTGCTACAACCCATATAACTATGACTATGGGTTGCTCTATGGCAACACACAACCTCCTTGAGAGTATGAGTAGAGACGTTCATTTCATATTGTTGATTACTGTGAAAAAAAAAATGTGAAAAAGACATTTGTATTACTACGCATTTTGTATGGGGAGATGTTTGCAGTAATGATATGATAGCGGTCAATTGTTGATCTAAAAATCCTGTATGATTCATTCATGTTTATGCCTTTCATCATAGCAGGATTTGGTGGGAGTGTAAATGACCGCCAACAGAAGATTATTGATATTTGGATATGGATATAGTTCTCCTTTTTTACTGATTGATTGCTGTTAATCTAATTTTCTTCTGCTGGTTTTTTGACAGTTTTTCTGTGTGTAGTTTACTAAAACGTCCACTGGGTGGCAGAGTTCCCCATTATACACCTGTCAGTTCATGAGTCACCTTGAGGGGAATTCTGGGAGATGTTCTAAAAAGCAAGATGGCTGAAGCCAGCCCCAAACGAACTTTTGTCACAGATAAACTATAAATAAGTTCATGTTTAACACCCCTTGGAAGGCGGAATGAGGTTAGTAAGATACATAAGATGAACATTTCATAGAGTGCCAAGTGTGTGTGTTTATTTTAGGTTAAAAGGATCGTTTTTCACTGCTCTAATGATGTAAACACTTAAAAGTCATGTTAAAATGAATGCAACACATGTTTAGGCCTAGTCTAAAGCACATGTTTTTGTCAAAGTGCATTTCATTCTTCATTTCATTATCCAATGTCTTTTGGTTGTCATATAAGACGTCCTATTTGTACAATTTAAAGGTTATATTGTTGTCCAGTCAAGTTTAGCTATTGGTGGTCAACTGTATAGTGAATTCATAGTATCTCTTACAGTACTTGTATTTCTGGGTAACTATAGACTCTCATGCATATTTTCTGTCATATGTTTTTCTATAGTTTTACGGTGCTACTGTATCAACAGCGCTATCAACTGTGCTCGGTGCTACAAATAAACAGCATCTGTCAGAAACTCTACTGTCTCATCAATATCGTCCATACCAAATCCGGGGGGCTGTTACAACAACAGCCTATAGCATTTGCATTGCAATTGATCTCAGGTGGTGTTTGGGAAGTGGCGTGTGCAGGTGTGATCTGCATTACCATTGATGGAACGTGGGCTTTAATTCAGACACACTTACAATACTTGATTTACTATAATAATGGATACAAAGGACCATATCCCTACTCCTGTCTCTTCAATAAAACCATCTATGGATGAGGACTAATGACTGGACCTTTACATGTGTATGCGAGGGCAGAGCATCTCAAATACATGACAACACCATAGTGTGTTGGTATAACAATAGCAGGCTTTGCATAAAGGCCATCACATTAAGTCCTCAACTACATCCTCACATGCAGTATTAAAAACGACAAGGAGAGAGCGGAGCAGAAAGTGCTTGTTGGTCCAAAGAATACTGTACAATGTATACATACTGAATGGGGTATTGTGTTATTCCTATCATCACCTCAACCTTCATTGAGTCACCTGGACCACCTGTTGCATAACTTGGGCACAGTTTCTGTGACTGATTGTTTGTGGAGAAGGTTTAGTTGTCTGTTGATGAGGTGAATATTGTAAATTGCAGGAAAATATGCAAAATTCAGTTTTATCTGCATTGTGTGTGTGTGTGTGTGTGTGTGTGTGTGTGTGTGTGTGTGTGTGTGTGTGTGTGTGTGTGTGTGGGGGGGGGGGGGGGGTTATAATGTTTTTTCACTGAATAGGTACGTGGTTTTCTCCTATATTCGTGTTGATGTACTATTACCTTGTATTGATGTTGATGGATTTATGTTATACCGTTGCTTATTGGTAGCTTTTGACACTCTGGAGTGTCAATGGGAATACCAGAAGAGTTGCCGGAAAGAAACTCGCCTGGGCTTATGCTTTATGCCTTTTGATTGAGTGATTGATTGAGGTATTTATTAGAAGTTTTGGATAGGAAAGTGTACAGTTTCATGACAGTACAATGCCAAGTAAAAGGAAACTCGGGTAAGGCAAGGCTTTATTGTTATTTTCCATTGATATCCTTATATCCTTATACAGAATACCTCTGTAAACGGTTAAACCTAACCTTATTCCTAACCTTAACCTCAGTAAACAGTGCCAAAAGCCTAACCCTATACCCAATCTTAACCTCAGAAAGATATATGTAATCCTAAAGTTATTTCTAACCTTATTCTCAGCAAAACAAATACAAGAATAAAAATCTCTGTCTCTTGAGTTTCTTTCCAGCGACTGTAATGGTTACCGTTAAGCAGTGTTGTTTTTGGCAGGCATTTTAGATTTAGTCTTAGTCATAGTCTTTTTGACGAAATGCTTCTTAGTTTTAGTCAGATTTTAGTCATTTATATCGCTGATAGTTTTAGTCTAGTTTTAGTCGACTAAAACTCAAAAGGTTTTAGTCAAGTTTTAGTCGACGAACCCACACAAAGGTTTTAGTCCAGTTTTAGTCAATAGTTTTAGTCAAAAAGAAAAATGTGTCTTTAAATAAATAAATGAAACACAGTCAATAAGGCAGTGGTTCTAAACCTTTTCTGGCTGCGACCCCCAAAATAATCATATTTTAACTGGGGACCCCCCACCCTGACGAGCACTAAGAGTTGAGGCATAACATTTTGTATAACACGGTTCTATTGTGAAAATAGCAGATCTACATGCTCACAACCCCTCACGTTGCGAGGCATTGTGAGCATGTAGATCAGCTATTTTCACAATTTCAGCCTCTAATATTTGACAATTTGACGCTTTGTCAATTTAATTTGTCATTTCAGAGGTTAAAAAAAGTCCTTACGTTGTCACTTATAGACATGTACATAAACCCTCAATGCACTATGTTGTTTTGTTTACAGTTGAGTGAGAAAACAATGTTGCACATTCACAATCATTTTGGGTCCTCTCTGGGGTCTCGACCCACAGATTGACAAACGCTATGAGTCCCGTTGTTGAGGCATTTGACTGGCTGCAGTGTGTACTAGAGCCCTTTTCCACTGGCCCAACACCACACCACACCACACCACTCCACACACTTGTGACAGGTTTTCCCACTACAAGGACCTGGTGTGAAAGTGGTACTAAACGTGGTACTAAAAAGTATCCAATCTAGATTTGTTTCTTACTGGTAGGGGTACTTATATACTGTAGTGTAGATATTTTATGTGGTGCGGTGTGGTGTGGTACTAAAGCTGCAGTAGAAAAGGGGCTTTGGGTGCTGTGTCAAGCGCACACACTGCATAGTAAACGGTGATGGAGTGGAGTAGAGGACTTCTTAAAAAGTTTTAGATTAAGACAATTTGCTTGCATTGCGATGCATCTGCGTGCCGTTCTGCATTAATGCAGTGACGCTACATAATTGTTACTTTTAGCCTACGTTTGTTATTGTTTTTCCTCCTGAAAACGTGGCTAAATCGTTAGCATGCTAGCGCTTTAGCTCCGTTCATTTAGCCTTGGAGGAGAGCATAGAGAGGCATAAAATCATTAGTCAGGCAGTTTTCAAAGCAGAGAATCCACCAATCATGCGGTTTACAACAGCTTCAAGTAGACTACCGGGCGCATACTTTCTATCTGCGTCGCCTCGCCTCTCCACTCCAGTCACTGCTATGCCTGCTTGCTTTCTATGCCTGAGAACAGAGGCTAGATGCGCTGCGGTCTGGGGACAGGCTCAGTCTTTGATCCAAAATATGACGGAACGGATAGAATGGCAGAAAATTGTCATGCATTTTGACTAAGTCCACACACTAACATTTTCGTTTAGTCTCGTCTAGTCAACGAAAACACACATTCGTCTCGTCATATTTTCGTCACCAGACTAGAGATTTTAGCTCGTTAACGTTACGTCATAAACGTGAAAAAAAGGGGCGTCAACGACGTAATTTTCGTCATCGTCTCGTCAACAAAAACAACACTGCCGTTAAGACAATGTTTTTGAATGATAAAACACAGTACGACGGCCCAACAGGCTGACAGGCCAAATTAGATGGCCTGGGTTAGGGGAAACCTTTTAAAAGACTGGGGCATGAATCTCGCAAAGTGCATATTTATGACAGAGGCCTTTGAATCACACTTTGAATGTGAGTGACGTTTGGAATATTACACACCACAATAGCAATGCTATTCCACCCTGTCCATTTGGTATGCTGCACTCTTTCACTCACAACTACTAGTTGTGTTTCTCCCCCCTTGTCTATTTAGAAATAATGTAAATGCATGTGTGTAAATGCTATGTATGTATGTATGGATGTATGGATGTATGTATGTGTAACCAGATGGAGGCGCTAAGCACTCCTGTACATGTATTATGACAACGCCACTCTCAATTGCAGGGTGAGAGACCCGGACATAAAGGTAAGTATTCAGTTTGGGTGAATAATAACAAGAGGTTGGTAAAAAAGTTATATTTATTAACAGTTTAGGAGAATTGTGCAATGTATCAGATTCACAAACACCAATGTAGCAATAGGTGAACTAAAGGGTTGGCTCAGATAATATAGTTGAGTTCATACTTTAATAGTCACTTCCAACAGCCAGGGAACCAGTTAAACAGTGCCACTAAATGGCCAGAATAATATTGCTGTGAGCTGCTTTAAAATACTCTAAAGGGAGGGGGGTAGCCCTACACTTAAAACACAGCAAAGTAGAATAAAACACAGCAAAATGAATAAAATGAAAAAAGGCAAAAATGCACTCTACTACACAGCACAGCAAACCCCTAGAGTAGATCTGTAAGCCCCAACTCTTATTTCTGCCTTATCAGCTGGACTAGTTTAGGTTCTCCTGCTTTTTGGACGTGTAACATTAATGCTGACCAAATGCAATATATCAGATAGTTTTAGTTCCCTTTGTTTCTTAGAGGTGTAACAATAATGTTGACCAAATCAACATATCAAATCACTCAGGTAGCAGCATCGGTAATAAAAACAATACAAAAATAAAGGTTAAAAGAACAGCGGCCTGACAGAAGGCATTCTGTAATAAAGCAAAACAAACACTGAATTAGTCTCCCGAGTGAACTGTGGTTTTGTTGATGTCTAGCTATACCCAGAATCAAATTCTGCATACCGCTTGACATCACCCAATATGATTACCAGCAGACCGAAGTCCATGTACTTTACAAAGTTTAGTCCAAAACATTAAAACATACCCAGTTAACAGACGTTCAGGGAATCCCAGACTGATTGTTAAACGCTTGCGCCGTCGCCGCACGCACTGCACCGTCTGCGGGATAAGGAGGCATCGTGAGAACTAATTCATTTCATTCATAAAACAGTTGTGCTGTGTTGCAATGCTAAAGACGTGCCTACCTCCAGACGTGTGTGGCCACGCACAAACACACTCCCTGGACTGGCTTTGTCTGCTCGTCACACGTCTATCAAAGGAATAATATAAACGTAAGTACTCTGACAACTGTATGAGCCTTCACATTGCATTACTAGTACAGAGTTAAGCATACCGTTTGTTTCTTGTATAAACGCACACACGGTCAAGAGGAGGACTCTGCTACAGTTCCCAGATAACAAAATATGGTTGAATCAATGTTCAAAAATGGTTCACGGGAAGTATTGATTCTACGTTTAGAACTAACATTTAAATTATACAGAAATAGCAATGTGATAAAATGTTGAGTCAACGTTTGGTTTTCAACCATAACTGACACTATTTCAACGTTCATCTAAATGATAATCTACATTCACATTTTGGTTGATTTCATATTGAATCAACGTTGGGATTCAATGTTGATTCAACAATCATCTAAATGAGAATCTACATTCACATTTTGGTTGATTTCATATTGAATCAACGTTGGGATTCAATGTTGATTCAACCATCATCTAAATGAGAATCTACATGCACATTTCAGTTGATTTTATATTGAAACAATGTTAGGAATCAATATTGATTCAACCATCATCTAAATTGGAATTAATATATACATTTTATATTAATAAAAAAAACGATATTCTATGGTTAGTCCACTAGAATAAAAGTTATTCTTTACAAGAGTTTCTGCTGATGTCTTACAACTTACCTAGATGGATTAACTTACTTAGATGGATTAACTTACTTACATGAAATGAAAAACTTAGACAGAAAACTTGTTTTTAATATCCCAAATTTTATTAGAACCAATCAAAATATTCTCCCAAAGAATTTAAAACTACGATTCTTCAAACAGTATGCTGTACGTAAAAATGTAATTAAACTGACAAAATGCAGTATTGTAACATGCTTAAACACTTGACTAAAACATACAGTAATACCACCAAGTTCTTTGTAACAGAATTCACTCTTTTCCTATTATTTTAGGATACTCAAAGTGAACAAATGCAGTGGATCGAAAAGAAAAAAAAAGTATTTATCTTAACCACTTGAACTCCATATGTTTGGTCCCTTAGGGCTCCATACTAGAGTACTTTCTGTCTTTTATTATTGTGGGGAAAGCTTTTTTGCTGAAAATAGTCACTTGACAAGCTTACGTGTAGCAGTGCGACAGCAAAAGCCTTCCCAACAAAAAGGGATGGGGTTCAAGTGGTTAAAAAAATCTAGATGACAATCTTTCTAAAAATCACACCCGTGTGAACTGAGCGGTGGTCGTGGAGGCTGCGCAACAGCAAAACAAAAATCTTCTATCCATCATCCATCATCCATCATCCATCCATCCATGCATCCATCCATCTATGCAACCATCCATCCATCATGCATCCATCCATCCATCCATCCTGAGTGACCCATCCAACCCCCCCCATCCCCCCGTGTGTATGTGTGTGTGTGTGTGCGTGGCCTGAAAACAGCGCCCCTCCCTTAACATGTGTGGTCAGAAAAGGTACTGTAGGCTACATACGGACACACATAGACGGACACATACCCACACACACGGCCACGTATAGGAGCGTTGTGACCACCGCTCAAAAATGAGATTAAATAGGTGCCTGAATCTAGATTTCGATTTTTTCCCGATAATTGTGCAGCCCTAAAATGAACATTTTACTCGTGGACCCAAATAACATCAGCATGAAGCAGTAAACACTTAACTCTTGACTGTAAGAACATTAAATCAAGAAGCTGTAAACATTTTACTCATCAGTCCAATAGAGAACAATATTATCCATAAGGATGTAGACACACTGGGGGTACACTAGGTTTGACTTGCGTTGGTTGGAGCTGCGTCCGTGGCACTTGCATTCCTTGGGATACCTCCTTTGCGGTCATGAGCAAAACGGAGCCAATTCTTCACAGTATCACCGAATGTCTTCTGGGTCAGTGTGTGGTCAAACTGTCTAGCAGCAACTGAAAGACAAGATTACACAAAAAAAAGGAAAGAGTGAGGAAGAGAGTGGGTATCCCATTATCAGTTCTTGTCTTATAAGAAAAACCAATCGGTCAGTACAATAACTAACAGTAAGCGGCTACAGTCTACTCTATAAGCTATAAGACTGGACTTGAAATTGCAAACGGCAAACCTGGCTCCATCCAAGTATGTCTAAATGTGTTTATATTGATAGCTTGCGCAATTACCATCACCTGATTCCTGCCTCACCATTGTTGTAAGATTTAAATGTTGTCATTTCATGCTTTATTCCTCAGAGAGGAGACATGCAATACATTATAGGATTAATACTGTATTAAAACTAATAATTACGTTCTGGATCACTATCAGTGACACTTCACACTACACCTAAGCTATTAAAAGGGGAAGACCACCCACTTTCGGGCAGCCAAATCCAGGCTGAATCAAGCCTGAATCAAATTTGCGCCCCATCCAGAGTGGAATCAGATGTGTTTAAATCAGTCTAAATGCAGACATCTGATTTTGAAATCTGTGAAACCCTTCCAGAGGTGGTTTCTAAATATGTGTCTCACTCTCAACTCATTAACCGTATCTATCCACCCAAATCACATATTAAACTGTCCAAAACTTCATTTGTAACACAACCCGAGCACTACTGATGTCATTATACGGCACAAGAATAACATGATTTATGAAATTGTAACATTCAACGAGTTTTACTTGCAGGCATACATGACAAATGTACAGGATGGAACAAGCAAGGCAATAAGTGGGTTCACAATCGGGGAAACAAAAGTACAAAGAGAGAAAGTCAAGACGTCCATGTTGTCACCATGATATGTCACCACAGGCCAGCTTTGGGTTGACATTGGTAAAATCTGTCTGAGCCAAAAGATCAGATTAGAGAAAAAGTCTGCAGTCTAAATGGGGCCTAAGAAGTTTACATGGGAGATTACTCACCAAACATGCACTCTATCATCGTTGTGCCCTTGATCGCCTTCTTGCCACTGCACCGCTTATCTTGCTTCCCTGCCCAGTTGTACTGGCAGGCCAGGGCATTAGTCATAGCCGTTCCCAACATGCGCCTGATTAGGTCATCGGAACTGGTGCCTCCTACCACAGCCAGGTGAACAATCTATATCAAAGAGAAGACATTATAATAACTTATTGATTTATTTTTCAAAGCACTTATATTCCAGCAGCCCATAGTGTTTAATAAAGGTCATGCTAGTCACTGCATTTGATCCTGGTGTCCCAAATTTGGTCATGTCAATATGCAAATGTACATTTATTTTAAATAGCCGATCTACAAGCTAACTTTATTATTATTATTTGTGGTGGTTGGATAGCTAAAGAGCAATACAAATTTCATGCAATGCAGTTCAGTCTGTCAAATAAATTACCATCTTTTGGCGGACAGAGTTATCATTCTTCAGTAAGGACTCCGCCTCATTGAAGTCATCTTCACTGGTAATTGGTAGCTGTATCGGGAACTGATGGGTTGTGGCTGGTCCTCGACTAACAGCTGGAGCCCTCTCTGCCAACTCATTTTTTATGAACTGCACATCTCTGGACAGCTCCTTTACCACCACAAGTACTTCTGCAAGCATTGTAGTCATCTTCTGGATGGCAATGTCTTGAGGGGGGAAAAAAAAGAAAAGAAAAAAAAAAAAATATATATATATATATATATATATATATATAAATCCTACTATGCTAAAAATGAAAATCTTCAAAGGACTCATGAGGAATTAGTCTGTAGAATACATTAATAATAATTCAACTATGTCTAATAGACTTGCCTTTCAGGAGATGCCTTCCGTCATCGCCTTGCATCTGTGTAGTTCCATCTGTAAAACAAAAACATTCATGCAACTTAAGCACTGCATACATTTTGAAACGTTATTCAGTGTGCGTGTGTGAAATTGACAAAAAATAAAACTTTTGGTTAGAATAGTAGCTATATATTCTGACAATCATTGTGACTGAGGCTTGGTTTGTTCAGTAACAAGCTAGATGTCTCCTACAGCTCTTTTACAAACTGCTAATATTCAATCAATCCAAGAGTGATCATCAAATAAGTGAGCCAAGATCATCAGAGTAGTGTTTTAACGTTTCCACACATAGATCAGAAAGGTCTACAAATGTTAGATGACCATATTCTTCCCTTACCATTGTAACCATGATTAGATGCTGACTGCATCGGCTCAAACTGTTGGTAGTTTCCCCTGAAGTCTAAAGGATGGAAAAACAAAGGCTGTAACATTTACACAAAAAGAGTCCCATTAGTCGACACCGTAGTTGAGACAATTCTTCCTGGGGTCCAGAAGTAGTGTGTAAGTAGGGGTGGGCGATACTGAAAAAAAAGCATTATCACGATATGCTTCATGCATTATAACGATACACGATATTATCACGATACTGTTTTATGCGAGTTTTTAGGTTTATGATTATTAGACCCACACAGATTCTATAGATAATCTATTCATTTGTATGCTGCAGATAGAAAGATAGATAGCCTAATCTGTGATTTTTTTAATGATAACATTTTGATTTTTGATTAAACAATTAACATTTTTTACCTCAAAATATTTACTAGTTGGTGTGATGATGGTTCAGGTCATTCAAATGGGTCCCAGAAATGTTTTATGGGTTCCCTTAAAATGTTTTTTGAGTGTTGTGAGCTTGTAGATCGGCTATTTTCAAAACAATTTGGCGGGACCTCTCTGGGGTCTCGAACCACAGGTTGACAACAAACAACCCATGCCTTACCATTGAAACTTGAGGGAAAACAAATTACCTTATGACCAACCAAAGTCAGGATGTGTGTTATGATACAAGCTTTCTTTTTAGAGAATTACTCACTCATTATCATCCTAGCTTTTAGCTTTTCTACTAACAATAATGGCATGGTTTTATAACTAAGCCAATTATGTAATAGACGCAAAATAGACGCGATGATTTCACCGCGAGATGCGACGACACACGCATGCGTCAATGGTGAAAAAATAACAAACAAAGCTCTTTACAAATAGCGGCAAATAGCTACTTGTTTGTAGTTAATAAAAACAGAAGCATGGATTGACAAGGCGATCTAAATCATCTCATCAATACTGCCAGAACACACAGCTGTGGAGTGGAGAATCCAGCACACACAGCTCATCTTTGCTTTGAGATGGCTGATAGCGATAGCAGGAAGGATAAAGTAGTTTGCGTCCTGTTAGTTTAATGCATCCATTATTAAAAATGTGCTTCAAAGAATGCAGGACAAGCTGCATCACTGTTTTACAAAGTCCCCTGAAAGTGAAACTAAGTCGTGGACCACCAGTGTGCCGTGCTGCTCGGTGCTCCTGCACAATCACAACTCAGTCAGTGCTGTCTGCGTGCTGCCCGGGGGAGGGGCTGTGAAAGCAAGGTACAGATCCTCAAGCTATATGACACGTTGAGCCGCGACACGTTGTTAGCTTGTAGATCTGTTCTTTTTGGCGAATTACACCACTGTACTATAGAAGTATAAATTAAGCAATAGAGCGCCTGCGACTCATAGAACGTGCACTGCCTTGACTGTTTGTATCACAAGAGAAACGATATTCTGAAATGGCATATCGTGGCAAAGCTGTATCGTCGAGACGATAATTATCGCCATATCGCCCACCCCTATGTGTAAGTAAACTAGTGTGATTTAATTTGTTTGGAAAGACATTGCTTACTCTATATTGTAGTAGTAAATTAGTAATGAAATAACCTACCACTTTGTGCATGTTGTGGGGGACCAAGGGTGGTGTGGTACTGCATCCCGCTGTATCCTGATATGCCTGTACAAACAACATCCTTCGTTATATTTCTACTATAGTTTGGGAGTGGCAACATAATGATATTTTTGTCCTGTATCTCAGAGGATGTCTGAACACAAAATCTGAATTGTAAGTCATACTATTAATGTCAAACAGTAGATTCCTATTCATTGAGGAGTTTTGTGTCCCCATCTCACCAACTTTAGTGTAGTGAAAGAGTACGTATCATACCAGTGCTTGTTTGCTGTTGGGTCTGGCGATGTGGAGTCGGCCGATGTAGAGTCTGCAGCTGGTGGTATTGACCATCAGTGGTACCGCCACATCCTGACATGCCAGCTGAAAACACAGTAGTAAATGCACAAGGCAGTGAAGTTTTTAGCATGACAATATTGTAACCTCCCCTTTTAGGATGGCTAGACTGGGCTACAATCTACAATTAAGGCATTTAGCTGATGCTCTTAATCCAGAGCGACTTACAATAAGCCTACGGTAAACAAACAATACAATCTATTATGTAAAGACAGTGAGCAGGTGCTAAGGGCTATGGTGGAGTCTGAAGAGGTGAGTCTTCAGACCACGGCAGAAACGAGGGAGTGAGACTGCTGTTTAAATGCAACAGGAATGTTATTCCACAGTTTAGGGGCCAGGAGGGTGAATTGTCTGAATTGGGTTTTTAGTGAAGATTCTGCCAGCGTCCCTGTATTAGCTGATTCAAGTGGTCTGTTGGGGCCCTATGATGCAATCGCTGCAGTAGTTGTTCCCATGGTGATACATCTATGCAGCACGCTGTTCGTAACTGTTCAACAGGATGTGGAAAGGTAATGTCTGCTAGAGTATGATGGGCTGCGGCAGCAAGTAGGTTTATCTATTGAGCACTGATCCATTACCAGTTACTGGACTGGATCGCTGTAGCTGCGCTTGCTTAAAATCCATATTGTTTACTACAACCTTTTAAGATTAATTAACGTAAAATCTGAATTGTAAGTCATAATACTCTAAGTCAAAAATATTCGTTGAGAAGTTCTGTCGATTCTCACCAACTTTAGTGTAGTGAAAGAGTACGTATCATACCAGTGCTTGTTTGCTGTTGGGTCTGGCGATGTGGAGTCTGCAGCTGGTGGTATTGACCATCAGTGGTACCGCCACATCCTGACAAGCCAGCTGAAAACACAGTAGTAAATGCACAAGGCAGTGAAGTTATTAGCATGACACTATTGTAACCTCCCCTTTTAGGATGGCTAGACTGGGCTACAATCTACAATTAAGGCATTTAGCTGATGCTCTTAATCCAGAGCGACTTACAATAAGCCTACGGTAAACAAACAATACAATCTATTATGTAAAGACAGTGAGCAGGTGCTAAGGTCTATGGTGGAGTCTGAAGAGGTGAGTCTTCAGACCACGGCAGAAACGAGGGAGTGAGACTGCTGTTTAAATGCAACAGGAATGTTATTCCACAGTTTAGGGGCCAGGAGGGTGAATTGTCTGAATTGGGTTTTTAGTGAAGATTCTGCCAGCGTCCCTGTATTAGCTGATTCAAGTGGTCTGTTGGGGCCCTATGATGCAATCGCTGCAGTAGTTGTTCCCATGGTGATACATCTATGCAGCACGCTGTTCGTAACTGTTCAACAGGATGTGGAAAGGTAATGTCTGCTAGAGTATGATGGGCTGCGGCAGCAAGTAGGTTTATCTATTGAGCACTGATCCATTACCAGTTACTGGACTGGATCGCTGTAGCTGCGCTTGCTTAAAATCCATATTGTTTACTACAACCTTTTAAGATTAATTAACGTAAAATCTGAATTGTAAGTCATAATACTCTAAGTCAAAAATATTCGTTGAGAAGTTCTGTCGATTCTCACCAACTTTAGTGTAGTGAAAGAGTACGTATCATACCAGTGCTTGTTTGCTGTTGGGTCTGGCGATGTGGAGTCTGCAGCTGGTGGTATTGACCATCAGTGGTACCGCCACATCCTGACATCCCACCTGAAATACAGTAGGAAATGCACAAGGGAGTGAAGTTATTAGCATAACACTAACATCCAAAGTGAGTAAATGTATCATTTCCATTCAGCTGATGTACCTAGTTTGACATATTGATCTGTGCCAGGGATAAAATAATATGTAAGCCAAATGAGGCGTCCCAATTCTCACTTTCTAATGATGAAGATAATGTGATACAACACACGTGAGATGCAACAGAGACGTGTAAACATGCCAGAATATTGTTGTCTGACTCACCAACTTGCTCGGATGGAGAGTGCTGGTAGTTGCCAGAAAACAGATCTAAAATGGGGCCATTGGACAACAAGTTGTGAGTCAAACATGGCACAGAGTGCTCCATCCAAAAGCATGATGTGCACATTTTATTACTGACATACCATTCCTTCCAAGTTGTGAGGGCTTTGGAGTTTTGCAGTGTGATGGTGTCATATCTGAAATGCATGCACATTATAATTTAGATGTATGATAATGCCAGCTAGCTCCTCACAAGAACAAACACCTGAAATCAGTTCACTTACTGTTGTTTGGATCAGGAGACAGCAAGCTATGCAAGTAGCCGAAGTTGCCATCCAATGAATCTAAAAAAGGTAAAAAAAAAAAAGCCAGGGTGAGAATTGAAGCAATTTGTGTTCAAACAGTTTACCAGTTGATCCTTTAACATTAATAGCAATATACCATTCATTGTCTGTTCTGTTGGACGCACACCTTGAGCCTTGCTTGATTTAGGAGTCTCTCCTAAAACATAGTTTAGTTGGCATAATGTTATTCACAATGTATTTATTCTTGGCTAAAACTATAGGATAACTGCAACCAGGATTCCTATATTTCCAATTAAAAAAACATCACCTTCTAAAAACCTAGCTGTTTCTGAAAACTTACAAATTCGTATTAGAAATGATGTTGCCATATGTGTAGCAAATACTATTGAGAGACAGAGGTGGCATCCAGTGTGAAAAGTAAAACAATTTACTGGTGACAGTGCATTATATACCTGGATAACCCACTTCGGGTGGTTTGGCAAAACGGCTTTTTTTAACGCTGCTACTCGTTTGGCCATCAGAGTCTGAGTCCTCATACTGGGGATTCGGCCTAAAGAATACAATACACAGAAAAGTCATCTTATGTTATAAGCCACGTCTGAATACAGAGGACCACAATGGGAACAATCCTTTTTGTGTTATCCTTTCAGCATTACTTATAATTGTACTGCTGTATTTGTTAATCATCTGTGACCGATCGAAAATGAATCAAGCCAATGAGGCATTGTCAGCTGGCCTGTGTGGTTTGCTGAATCCAAGTAGTAGCATGAGCTGAATATGATTTGTGTAGTGATAGAAATAAGGACAGAGGTGGAGACTAATCCTAGACAGCTGTCCCTGTCAGCGCCACATTGAGTGTATCATCATACCTGGATTTTCTCTTCTCACGCAGATCTCCTTCATCCTCAGATTCCAGTGCACTGGTTGGACACAGTGTTTTGTTGTATTTGGTCTCCCTCCGCTTCACTTCGTCATATGAATCTGGAAAGAGCAGAGGGAAACAATTAAAAACACTTCAAGTGCCAAACACATTCAGGAACGAGTTAACTTCTACTCCCCGTAGTTTGCCAAGTCAAGTGGTTACTATGGTAACCAAAAGCCAGCGCAATACTGTGGCATCCCATTCTGCAAAAATGACTTATCTACAACCCCACAATGTGTCAATGTGATCTTGTGCAAGTATTCTGTATGTATGTGGTGCACTGATTACTCACCACAGGTAGTAAGGAGACGTACATCCTTATAGCATCTCCATTTGTTATCTGGTTTCATTCCACTTCGAAGGGCCTTAGTGAGGTTTACGTTCTTAGGGGGCCATAATACTGTCTTCTCTTTATCATTAAACCAGCTGTTTACAACTACAGCTGTCCCACCATCTGAGAACTGTACTAAAGACCACAGCACCACCTCATCCTCCATCTTGAACGGGCTAGGGCTGAAATGAGAAGAAGTACTCATATTCTCCTCCTTAAACGCATTTGCCCATACTGTCCTACAAAGCCCAAGATCAATTAATACAAACAATTAAACCGCTTAAAATAAAAAATAGTGTTTCAATTGTCTGGCCAAATTATCTATGTATGTGATATTGCAATAATTGTGTTCATCCGCAAAATCATAAATACTGATCAGAACACTTAAACCCCATATGGTTGTGCCGAGTCCCTCCGGGCTCTATACTAGTGTATTTTATGTTTTGTGTTATTGTGGGGAAAGCGTTTGCAGAAAATAGCCGCTCAGCAAGCTTACAACGCATCGCAGCGCAACACGTTGTCAGCTTGTCGAGCTGCTATTTTCTGAAAAGGCCTTTCCCACAAGGATGCTGGGGTTCATGTGGTTGAAGTCATGTCAAACAAATTGTATTTAGTGCGCTTTGACTTTGTGGGACAGTATTATACTGCATAATGGAGCAGCGGTATTGTGATGCCACCATCTCCGTCTGGGCAGAGAAGACATTTGCGCTTGATATAACAAAGTTTAGCTATCCCTATTTCCTCTTGCAATCCACTGACCTTGTAAGTACCAATGTATGATGACTCACAGGGATACATGTAGTATGGCTGTTTGTGTCTGTACTTTCTGAAGATGATATATACATCTTCCTCTGATTTAATAATATTCTCTACTAAAGCAAATCCATCTCCCACCTCAATGCAATTGTCTCCCTTCTTTGTGGACAAAGTAAAAAGAGAAGTGGTGAGCTTCCTATACTGTTGAGAAGAAATAAACTGTGGGGGCACCGGACCATCAGTGTGGCTGTTATGCAATATTGGATCACTGGTGGGAGATGACGTTCTAACATGTGGAATTTCAGACAACCGTTTGACTACTTGTTGTAGAGGCTGATGTGGCTTGCGCAGAAGATGCTTAATTTGTCCAAGATAGTTCTCAAAAGGGAATCCTGAGATATTATCTAGAGTGCCAAACTTCCTGTATTCCTCTGATAAATGAATAAGCTGGTGAACATTGTACACAATCTCATCTCTTCCATACAAGGCCCCAAAGTGTTCTACAAAAGAAACCATCAACTTGTGTGCAAAGGCCAACATTTCCTCAGAAATGCCAGGGGACAGCAACAAGTACATGCCAACAGAAAACAACATGAAGTTGTCATACAGCTCACTTGGGAGGGAATCTTTCAAAACAATAGGACCCCAATACAACATGAAGGATCTCAACTCAGTAGCTTTCCACCGATCTAACTCGGACAGTGCCCTTGGTTTACGGTTAAATTCACAAGGCATGTAGGAACGTAGATTTTCCAGTTTATGTGAAATGGTTTCAACAGTTCTGGAAGGAACCCTGGTTGCCAATTTCCCCTTTAACCAGAAATGAATCAGTTTCCTTGTTACTCCGAGGCAGCAGAGATGCATGTAATCAGTTGGGAACATAGAAACCATCTGAATCTGAGCTAAACCAGATAAAGGGCTCGTGCCAATGTGATGTTCCTTATCAACCATGTCAGAAAAACTGGAGTCTGTCCTGAGTATCACTTTTGTTTCAGGAAATGTCATTTTATTCCTCCATACACCCTCCTGAAAACATTTGTCACAACCTGAATAACCATTAAAGGCCTTGGCCTGCTTAATATAAGCTCTAGCTGGGGCATCACAAATAAAAGAAGAAACGTGCACTTCGAATTGCTTGTCATTATAAATAATGCCATTCGACAGTACATTCTGAAGATCTTTGATGAACTGCTCTAGGTACTCAGAAACACTCTTTGGCTTGCTTAGACCACAAAAAATACCAACTACAAATGGGGACTTTGTGAAATCACATTCAAGACGTCCAAGTATGGGCCAAAATTGAATTTTAGAACTTTTGAATAAAGGTAAACCGTCAATATTAAATTGTAAGTTGAGTGTAGTCAAAGTTGCTGGTAAAGTAAAACATGCCAACCGTGAAAGTACCCCCTTTACTAGACCAAAATGATAATACTCTCCTCCTTCAATTTTTGTGGTAGGCACGTGTTTTTGGGTTCCAAGCAACGTTCTTCCATCTTTTGGAAGGGTGGGGTGAAATGTCTTCAGGATAGACAGCAGAGATGATAATGCAACCAGAGAGACAGAATAGGATGATGCCCAATATTTTAAACTTATCATTAGTAAATCTTCATTCTGCTCACTGTCAGGGTCATTCTCAAAATCAGCCCCAGCTAGATCTTCAAAATGGAAATCTGGCCAAACCTCTGAGGTTTCCGAGTAGTTATTTTCAAAACTTAAATCTGGCAAAGCCTCTGAGGTTTCCGAGTTGTTATTTTCAAAACTTAAATCTGGCAAAGCCTCTGAGGTTTCCCAGTTGACATTTTCAATCTGATCACAAATAACGTGTGGTCTGTTTGGTGGCAACCCTGTTGGTAAACCATCTAGCAATGGTCCAGAAGAGGTTGTGACAGGATTTGCGCTCTCTAAAGAGTGATGGTTTGAACTTGAATGTGCAGGAGCAGTTAATTTATATTCAGTGGCGATAGCCTGCTCTGTCTCTCTAACCAATTTATCGACTTTACGTTTTTTAGCCCAATAATTTGACATTGTCAAGAGTGGTGAGGTGCTGTGGTCAATGTAATAACTGAAACTGTCTTATTTACTTGGCTTTAATGGACTGAGTCTTCCTTCTGCAATGCTTGATACTGGTATCTGAAAGACAGAGATGAAAAAAAAACAAGAGTGAGCTGCAATATATCACTAGTGTTGCAGTAAACGCCGATTATATCAAAACAGACATCTTCTACAGTGTTAAAAATAAATAGGTAAAGTGGAAAGCTAGTATTTACTAGTTAGTGGGTACAATATCCTTGAAACCAGTACAGTCTAATTCAGTGGTTCCAAAACACCACAATGCTTATAAATCTCTCATTTTCATTGTCAGGCCGAAATATATTTATAGCCTATCTATATTTCAACTTTGTTTTTCTATAATACCTTACATCATTCAGGGTTACAACTTGTGTGTAAAAATAGCAGATCTACAAGCTCCCAACTAAATACATCAGTAGATCAGCTACATAAGTTGTATTTTGTTAAAGGAATGTCTTGACATACAAGGGTTTCACCACATGTACACACACAGCAGGTGAAAACAATTAACTTAAAAAAATATCTTTCTAGAAATGAGATTGAATAAGTGTTCGATCTTCGATAATTGTGCAGGCCTACATTATTTTATGCTTTAACTATTTAAAAGTAGCAGATCTACAAGTTCACAGCTCGGCACAGAGTTCCACACTACACTGCAAAAATGAATGAACTAAGCAAGATTTGCAATCGTATATCTAGCCATAAATTCTTATTGGTCTAGTTTTAAAAATTATATTCTAAAGAAGATAAAATTGTACAAGATGATGATTTTTGTTTTAAGAAAATATTTCTTTTTTTTCTTACCATGATATTAGATCTTAAATTATAATATTTCACATTTACATCAAGTAAAAATTACCCTCTGAGACAAAGGTTGAATCCACAGTGTCACTTTTAAGAAAATGAGTAGCTCTGAGTACTTATTTTAAGTACCAAACTAGTAAAATACCCTATTGTCTTTATGTATGGATCTCAGTGTTTGATTAGGTCATATGGAAATACAATGACTACAATATGGGCATTCCCAGATATGGGGTTAATATTGATGACACCATATATGGCATATATGGATATGTCCATGGGCTTTGCCAGATATGGGCTTAATATTGATGACATCAGGGATCTCCATATATGGATATGTCCATGGGCTTTGCCAGATATGGGCTTAATATTGATGACATCAGGGATTTCCATATATGGATACATGGGCGTTGCCAGATATGGGCTTAATATTGATGACATCAGGGATCTCCATGCTGCATAAGGGCAAAAAGGGGAGTCCTACATCTTGGTCAGTGAGTCAGAGTGATGTCACAAGATCTGCACGGTTTCAGAGAAACAGCGACCGAAGGTCACAATAACTATTTTCACACTACATATTGGAATGAAAAATGTTGTTCAACATCACGTTTATTCACATTTAATTAAGTACAGTGGCTTTCAAATGGCAAGATCAGAGTACATGGAATAAAGTAAATAATAAAGCAAATATATAGAAATCCCACCTCAGCCAAACCTTTAAATATAACATGTCTCTCGAAGTGGTGTTCAAATACATCATTTTGGGGGACCTTGGCATGACAATGTTTGAAAACTAAGGCATTTGTAGAATCAGGCCCAGGTCGTATGGCTCAAGTCATAACGGGTTAATTACACCACACTCATTCCTTTTGGGTTCTTAAAGGAGTAGTTCACCCCCAAAATGACTTTTTTTCTATTGATTACTCACCCCATGGAGACGTGAATTCATGGAAATGTATTTTTTGTTTTTTTGTCACATTCCTAAGCCAATAAAGCCTAAAGCCCCCATTGATTCCGGTAGGGGACCCAAAGTGTCTTTGGGTCCCCTACCCCTACATTTATTATAATCAAATTATTGACTTAGGAATGCGATAAGGGTAATAATAATAATTATTATAATTATTATTACCCATATATATATATATATATATATATATATATATATATATATATATATATATATATACATGAATTAGAGTCTCCATGGTGTGAGTAATCAATCATTTTGGGGGTGAACTACTCCTTTAATGGTAATTTTTCAGTGCAATTACGTCATCAATGTCATATGGAGCAAATAACGCAATTCAGAAATGACATAAATAAACAATACATTTTCTTTTTGTAATAGCCTGGGCATTATTTTAATGTATTATGTTAGGCTTATTTCCACAGGGCTTATGACGTAAGCACGTAAGCGCACGTTAAGCGCACGTAGATAGGCTATTTGAAAACGTCACATCCGCTTGACTTCATCATCATCATCATCTTCTTCTTCAAACTCCCAACCGCTAACCTATGCCGCTAACGCTAACAGCTGTGGACTTGGAGTGGAACCGAACGCACGCACGGTAAGCTATTATTCTATTATATTCTACTTTGCACACGAATGTTGAGTGCCATAAAACAACAAGACGAGGCCACAAGCCACAAAGCCTAATTTATATTTTTCACGGCGACGGTGTCGCACGCTGAAAATAACAGATCTTGCAGTGTTATACAAGCTCACAAAGCCGACCACGCTATGCACGGAGAGCTTTTAGATCTGCTATGTTCAGCACCGTCGTGCTGCTAAGTACTTAAACATGCAATTGCACCGTGTTTTGAACTTGTGTATGGTTCATTTTTATAAATTAGGGCTTTTGCCACGTTATCATGCAAAGTGGAGGGCCTGTTTATTATGATTTCAGGTTAACCTACAACAATAAAAGAACAATGATGATAAAAAAACGTTTTATTTTTACGATGAATAACAGAACAGTAAAGTTGTCAGAGTTGCAATTGGTCCCTCCTGATGTGATCATTTTAAATGATGCCATAGCATTTCAGTGAATTCACCCCCCCCTCCCTGTCTGCCAGGTACAATATGTGACAACATGTACTGCATCATGGTTAAGCTGGAAACTACCACACTATCCATTTTACAAGGTATGTTGATATTCAGCTGATTAAATTAATGCATGACAGACCTAAATGTGACCCTTGCGGGTACATTTGAGGACCCCCACCCCAAAAAGCACTTATGATTGTAGGATTTGAGGCATTACATTTAGTTGAAGCTTGTGGATTGGCTACTTTCATCTTGGCCAATGTTGGACCATTTAGCTGGCGACCACCTTAAAAGGATATTTTACTTTCATAAACAAATGTGGGTAATTGTTGTCGACCCATGCTTTTGTGAACACCCCAGACTGTTTTCAAGTTGTTCAACATAGTATGCAGAGCATGACATCGAAGGCTCTGTTCAATATAGTGAAGTGTTTCTCAACTTTTTTTAATTTCTAGGACCCCCATAACAGTATGGTCAAAAAGAAGCCAATGAGGGTCTACTCACTTAGGTTCTCCTCACTCTGAGTTACACCTATTTACATATTGATATTCATTTGATCAGACACGCCCCTTCCTATTCAATCCCATTGTAACTTAAACCATGGTGGATATTTTTTTTACTATTTTGAAAAGCATTTTAAATGGTTCAAATAGCTGATCTACAAGCTCACAATGTGTCAATGTAGCTATCCATTTGAAGTATTTAAAAACATATTGTTCAAAGTGGTAAAAATATTGTTCAAAATGGTAGAAAAGCCTAAGAAGTTAAGCAAAAAAAATAAAAATAGAAATTGATAAATACTGTATTGAAACAACACAAAACTAGGTATAAACTAGTCCCCTGGGGATTTGCACAGTATATGGGGGATTGATTAAATGTAGGGGTGTAGGAGTCTCAGAATTAATGGTGGAGAACCCAGACATATCAGTGTCATGTCAATGCCCATATTTGGACATTGTTTCATCATGCAGCTGTTACCATGGTGACGACACTGTTTAGTTTCAGTGCAGACAGAGATGGACATACATTCCGTAAATTAATAGTTATTATATTATTGATGTGTTCATTTTGCTTTACATTAGAAGCAGACATGCTACGCACCCTCACCCAAGAGGATTTGATGGAGGTTTTTCCAGGCCAGGCTGACTTTGGCCACAGAAAGCGCTTGTGGGCTCCAATTCACCCAGAGGTATTATAACTGCATTGTTTGGCAAATATCAGTGACAGAGTTTTAAATTGGGTCAGTTATTTACCACTTTGTAAATGTTTTATCTGCTTTACTTAGAATGAGAATCCACAAGACAAATCTGGCCCTGTTGGATCCAGAACGTCTTCCTTCTCTCCACTCCCACGGTAGGAGTACATCCCACCACTCCGACATGTCTCCTTTCCGACATGTCTCCATTCCGACACTAACCCTATCTCTAACCCTAACCTGAACCCCCATGGGAGTGTTGCCACTCCGACAATAAGAAGCCAATTTCGGAGTGGCGACATAGATAGATAGATAGATAGATACCTTTATTATCCCAAGGGGGAAATTCAGTGTCGGATTGGAGAGAGCCTCCCCCACGGTAGATAATTATGTAACTTTGAAAAAAAAAAAAAAGATCTACAAGCTACAATTAAAATCACACGACACGACAAATCATATTGGGACATGGGTCCAAAAATACATTTCAGTCTTGGGATTTCTTTTTGCTTTTACCTCTACATACAGCAGTTGTTTCAATGTTTTTTTTGTTGTTTTTTTTTTAACTTTTTTTCTAGGTTAAAGATGAGCTACGTCGGATCTTGGCAAAGGATAACCCTAACTTCACTGAGGCCAAGAAGAGGTGGGATAGCTTCTGCTGCCAGGTCCAGTTCTACGCTGCCTGGAACAAGGCAAGCACAGCTTCCTTTGGATGGAGGTAAGTGATTTTGCTCTCATCCACTCGTCCTAGACAAGTCGCCCTTCTGGCACCCAAAATGTGTAATATCTTCCTGTTGCTCTTAGAACTACAGACCCACTCTCTAGGTTCTGCCGTGGTCTGAAGACTCACCTCTTCAGACTCCATCATAGCCCATAGCACCTGCTCTTTAACCTTAACTATAAGTTAGATTGCATTTTTGTTACAATGAAAATTACAATGAGTTTGATGTATTGACCTTGCTTAATGTATGTCGCTCTGGATTAAGAGCGTCAGCTAAACGCCTTAATTGTTTACAGTAGTACATTTTTGAGTAAACAACACTGAGTGAATAGATTTACTAAGCACTTTTATTTTTGTCTCAGTTGAATTTGCTGTAGGGAGAATCAAGGCACCCTGTTTCCCTCCAGCTCCCCACCACCAAAGAAGCTGGGAGGACCCAGTGAAGCGTTGCTCCACATCCTTGAGGTAGGAGTGTCACACCAAATAGACAAAATAGCTGATCTACAAGCTCAAAACATGTCCGTGTGGTATGTTTTATGCTTGTATATCTGCTATTCTTTTTTATTTTTATTGGAATTCTGAAGTGTATTTTCTAATGCATTTATGCAAGGTTTATTAACTTAAATGAACTTAACTACAAATACATTGGACTTAAAAAAATACTGAAATCAATACTATATCGGTTTTCTGTTATTAAGTGACAAGTCGGTTTGCCAGTTGCCCATTTATGTTTACTGAAATCATTTCTATATTGTTTTTCTTTGTTTTGCTGTAGCCATCTGAAGACCCAAATCTCTACCACCAGAAGAGACCCCTCCAGAGCCCCGTCCTGATCCTGGATAGGCCCCGCTGTTTGGTTGCTGTGGGGAACACTCCCATCACCATCTTTCCAGAGGAGCAGCTGATTGACGGTCTGATCTATTTACTTGGCTATTACTACACCTTCCATCTCACGTACCCCAAGTGCGTGGCTACACTCCTGTCTGTCGTGCAGACAGAAATATTATGTGATGACATACATGACCGTGACACCACTCCATCCTACAAAAAGCCTTGGCAGAGTGGAAGACTTTTGTTGATGGGAAGTAGTGAGGTGCTAGTGAAGTGCAATAACGGATGCTGTATTTTTTATTTGTTTTTATTTATTTTATTTGTTGATGTAAAGTAGAGGTGCTTGTAAAGTACAATACCAGGTGCTGTAATGTCAAGTTAACACACAAATCCATTCATTCAAGGAGTTATTGTTTTTAGATATATTTCTAAGCCAATAATTTGACCCGCTCAAATTATAAGCCTGTGAACTGATGAAATCTTCAATGTTGTCATGCCAATTTAAGCACAGAGCCCCTATTGCAGCCTATTGCATGATCAAAATAACAACCTGTAGTATAATGTAAACCTATCACTTCACTTGCATGTTTAAGATCCTTGAAGCAAGGATATGCTTTAAGGATCTTTGCAGGCCTGTCTTCCTTGTTCAGTGTTTCATCGCTGTCTATGAAGGCCCTCCTGGCATCGAGCTCCAGCAGTTGTGCCACGTCACTCTGGTTTGGTTTAGGCCTTTTTAGCAATTCCTGAAGCGTCTTGTAATGCCTGGCCTGTGCTTCACGGCTGTCTTCGACAGTCAACCTCCACTAGTTGACTCTCCTCCGCTAAAATCGAGAACACAATACACAAATCATGGTTATAGGTTTGGAGTCTCCCAAAAAAGAAATCATAGAAGCAGAGTGAAATATTTACATTATACTACAGGTTGTTATTCTGATCAAGCAATAGGCTGAAATAGGCTCTGTGCTTAAATTAGCATGACAACATTGAAGATATCATCAGTTCACAGGCCTAGTGGATGCATCTGTCCAATGACCTGGTGAAATTATTAGCTTGGAAATATATTTAAAAAAAGAGAACTCCTTAAATGAATGAATTTGTGTTTTAACTGTGCTACACACCTATATTAACATCAGTTATTATGATGGTACTTGGAAAAACATTTTCTGAGGTGGTACCTGGTGTAAAAAGGCTTAGCCTATAGCCAAATCTACTTGCATGCAACAGGGCCATCAGGTCCATCATCTGGTGCTGGGCTCCCCAAAATCCCCAGAGGTCTCAGTGGTTTGGGACAAAATGATGGTTGAGCCACTGGATTCGTCATCACTGGGAGAAAGGTTGAGGCGACGTCTCTTCTTGGGGACGCCTCGCTTAGGTGTTGGCCCTTGTTTCTTCGGGTAGCAGTGCTTCTGTCCATGTTCACTGGCTTGCAGTATCGCAATCATGCTAGTGACTGTATTTCTCACTGTGGGGGTGTCAAAGATCTCCTGTATTTTTTGTAAAGTTAAAGTGCTGCTATTATGTTAAAGCTCTGGTACCTTTTGTTGTTAAAAGCTCTGGCAGTTTTATTTTTGCTAGTTAAAGTGCCGCTATTATGTTAAAGCTCTGGTACCTTATGTTGTTAAAGCTTTGGTGGTTTTATGTGAAAGCTCTGTAAGTAGTAATCTCTATAGTGTACGTATCTACAGTGTTAAGTCAGCAATCTCCAAATTTAGGCCTATCCAGGATCAGAACATACTCTTAAGATGTTCTGTCCGTCCGTCTGTCATGTCGGTCATCTCTAAATTTGTTAACTGTTTAACAGTACATTAAGCAGGGGTGGACACACCCAACCAAAAGCCATGAAAAGAGGATCAATCATGCTTGGTTTAATTGATCATAATTAAATGCTTCCGGGGGCCATATCCGTTACCTCATCCCACTAATCAGCGCTAATGGCCTGATTCTGTCTCGCGTGAAGTGAATCTGCAAAATTGACTTTTTGGTTCACATTAGTGCACGGCAATTGGGGCGTGTGCGTCAATTTACAGCAAATGCACAACATGAGTGGTTTCAGTCATAAGAAAAAGAAAGTCAGCAATCTCCAAATTTAGGCCTATCCAGGATCAGAACATACTCTTAAGATGTTCTGTCCGTCCGTCTGTCATGTCGGTCATCTCTAAATTTGTTAACTGTTTCCGCATGTGGGAGTATCTGATGTGGGCACTGTTTAGTGTCGGTCGTCAGCCATCTCCAAATGCGGGCTGACTTCAGTGACTTGGCAGCCAAATTCAGCCTGAATCAGATCTGGGCCACATCCAGATTGAAATCTGATCGGTATTAACAACACGTGACCATTAAAACCGATTGGATTCCAGTCTGGATGTGGCCCAGATCTGATTCAGGCTGGATGTGGCTGCACTGTAAATGGTGCCTTAATGACGTCAGTCATCTCCAACTTCTGGCATGTTTCAGCATCTGGCTCTTGTGGTGGTGTAGTGTCAGCATGCATGGCGGATGGACAGACATAGACATTGTGACACTGATCTCTGGTTTGGTTTGGGTCTCTTTATTGTCAAGTGCTGGGAGTGCCCTGACTATGGCAAATTCAACAAAAATAAGTGCTTAGTATGTGTTTACTGAAAAGTAAACACATACCCAGCTTCTTTGGTCGTGGTGAGCTGGAAGGAAACAGGGTGCCTTGATTATCCCTATAGTAAATTCAACTGAGACAGAAATAAAAGTGCTTAGTAAATCTATTCACTCAGTGTTTACTCAAAAATGTACTACTGTAAACAATTTACTGTAACACTCTCACACTTAATTGTTTTATAATAAATTTTGAGAACATTCATTATGCCTTCATTTATTTACTACATTTCAGGATTTGCTTTTTACCGCTTATTTGAGTAGCTTTGGGGTATTTTGGAAAGGGATTAACACTTAAATTTCAAGACCTTTAAAGGAGTAGTTCACCCCCAAAATGACTTTTCTTCTTTTGTTTACTCACGCCATGGAGACTTGAGTTCAAGAATATATTTGTTTGTATTTGTTGCATTCCTAAGACAAAATCCGATTATTGTAAATTTACCCCATTGATTCCGGATGGGGACCCGAATAGAAAATTCATTTTGAGGTGAACTACTCCTTTAATGGCTAGTTATTAGTCTCTTTGACTTGGTATTGTGCTTGAAAGGGGATTTTACCACCGATTTCAAGACCTTTAATGGCTAGTTATCAGTCTTTTTGACTTAAATATAGTGCTTGGAATGAGTCTGAAAAACTTATTTGAAGAGGTTTGCCAACTAATTTTGAGTTTCTATGACTTAAATGACTAGTTACGAGTTTATTTAACTTACATTTAGTGCTTGGAATGAGTCTGAAAATCTTATTTGAAGAAGTTTGCCAACTAATTTTGAGTTTCTATGACTTAAACGGGTAGTTATGAGTCTATTTGACTTGAATATATTGCTTGGAATGAGTCTGAAAAACCTATTTGAAGAGGTTTGCCAACTAATTCTGAGTTTATATGACTTAATTAATTACTTGGAATGGGGTTTAATTAACTTATTTTAAGAATCCCTGACTTCCCTAAAGCCTTGATATATTTTCTTATTTCAAGAAATCTTACCGGGAAAAATTTTCTTACCCCACTGGCAGATAATCTTACTTGTTTTTAGTTGATTTATACTCAAAAACATATTTTTTTTCTTATATTTAGAGTAGGTTTTTTTGCAGTGTACGGGCTTGTACGTCTGCTATTTAAAAAAATGAAACACCTGTGCAGGTATTTGAGCATTTTGACCCGATTATAACAGTGTCTTCCAAATCCTTCTTCTAAATTAGTGTTGTCATTTTCATATCAAGGACCCCCAAAATTATTATATTTGGCCCCCCACCTCAGAAGCAGAGATCTGACTGAACAAAACAAGACATTAGAAGACATTCATAGAATCAGGTCAAAATATTCAAAAGCTTGCACACATTTAAGATTGTTCTCTTTTTTCAAAAATAGCAGATCTACAAGCTCACACTCAAAACGCAAGCTGTGAGCTTGTATATCTGCTATTTTTCAATAGACAAAGCATGAAAATAATGGTTGACGTGGTTCAAGGTTTACAGCTAAATGGGTTAAATGAATTTGTTACACACTTGCCCAGTATGCCCACCAAACCTAGGTGCTTAATACAAAACAGGCTATAATATTAACAGGATGAATTATACATCTGGATACAAAATCACCTTACACCATGGATTAAAACCGATAAGAAAATCGGCATTGCAAGCACATTTGCACCATATAAAGGAGAATTAATCTTAGCTACATCAAATACCAGTGTCAAGGAACGTTTTTCTCTTTGTAAATGCACGTCCAAACGTCACTGTCACACTTCAGTATATACATGAAGCCAACCAAACGTTATTTCTTAATACATTATCAATAACAGGGGTATTTAGCGGATAAAACAATGTGAAATGAATTACACATGTATTGCGTCTTGAAAAGCTTCCCGTTTATGTCTAAGTGACCATATGATTGGCCGACTCGCACTACGTCATTCAGTTACAATGCACGCAATTGGCCAGTTCGTTTCTACCCGCGGTGGCGCGAAACAGATCAACGACGGTTATATGAAACGAATAAAAAACATTGTAAACACATCGAGATATTAAATAATGCATTGGTTATAGCCAGGTCTGGAAACAGAACCAGAATCCTTGCCACTCCATGTCGTGTACAATCTCAGAGTTAAACAAAAGAAGAGAATCTTAGCTCAATGTTGGCATTAAAAAAGCTGACGTTAAATAAATCATAAGCACAACACAATACAGTTATTTGTTCACAAAACCCAGTTAAAGTTATTTCCACAAACTTACTGTAAAAAGCAGGTAGAGTGGGGACTTGCAGTTGTTATTGTGGAAGAGACAAGAAGTTAAGAACAGGCGCGATCTCCCTCACTGCAGCCTCACGCTTCACTCACTGTAGTGGCAGTGCTTCCTGGCCTGGGACTGGGAGAAACCAACCCCAAAACGTCTCGGGGTGGGTTTGGAATATTCCATTTCTTGGTATATTCGTTTTGTTTTATTTTTTTCTTCTGGTTACACATTATGCACAAAACGTAAGAAGATTCACAGATGAAGAATAATGCATATGTAAAAACATGTATATATAGGCTACTATCCTCAATTTTATGGTGATTACTTTAAATGTGATACCCCCTCCCATAAAATGCTATCACCCAAACCCAGAGCAATGGTTTTAATATGGGGTCCTGGGACCACCAGCGGTCCTTGAGGGTGTTCCAGGGGGTCCTCAGCTAAATGATCATTTGGAAATAAATGGATCCTCATAGATCTGTTACTAATAGAATCTCAGAGTTAAATTATTCAATAATAATTGGGGCTCCAGTGATATAAATGCCATTAAATGGGGATCCTATTCAAATGCATGTCAAAATGGGGGTCCCTGAAAATAAAGTAGTTGAAAATCACTGGTAGCTCTGTAGAAAATCTTCTTTTGTATGAGGGTCTCTGGCATATATTTTCAAATGGGGGTCCTTGGACTAGTAAGTGTCAATTTGGGTTTCCCTGACATGAAATACACCTGTAGTTTGAGCACCACTGACTCAGAGCCTTCCAGTCACCGCTCCACTCCCCACCCCAGGCTGCGAGCCCAGGGGACTTGCCACTGCGAGCCCAGGGGCCACTGCCACTGTGCAATGCGACGTGTTGAGAGCTTGTAGATCTGCTATTTCCACATTTTTTCTGTTACTTCCAATATAAAATAAATAAACACACATTTTCAACATGGAAAAAATTATGATCCATCCATCCATCCATTTTCAACCGCTTATCCGTACTCGGGATGCTGGGGCAGCAGCTCCAGCTAGTAGCTCCAGTCTTCCCTCTCCCGAGCAACATTAGCAACTTCCTCCTGGGGGATCCTGAGGCGTTCCCAAGCCAGTTTGGAGATGTAGTCTTTTCCCAGTGGGACATGCAGCGAGGAGCTCCCTTGGGAGACGCCCGGGAGGCATCTGTACTAGATTCCCTGAACCACCGAAGCTGGCTCCTTTCCAAGTGAAGGAGCAGCGGACCTACTCCAAGCCTCTTGCGGAATGACTGAACTTATCACCCTATCTCTAAGGGAGATAGGGACGTGTCTAAGAAAACCTGTCTAAGAAAACTCATTTCAGCCGCTTGTATCCGCGACCTTGTTCTTTCAGTCATGACCCACACTTCATGCCCATAGGTGAGAGTATAGGAATGAAGATAGCTTTATAGATAGAGAGCTTTGCCTTCTGGCTCAGCTCTCTTTTCGTCACAACAGTGCGGTAGAGTGACTGTAGTACCACTGATGATTAAGACAAAATAATTACGACTATGTAAAATAATTGCAATTATGTAAAAAGATAATTGCCATTGACAGGCGTACATACACACACGTATTCCTTAAAGGTCCATGGTTCCATGCAATTAACGACATATAGCACTGCTCAGTTCACACGGGTGTGACTTCTTAAGATCCTGTGAGGACCGTGCATCTCACAGGCTCAGGCCTGGTACTGATCGATTGGGCTTGGCCTCCTGAGTTCAACAAGACCCCTTGCTTTCACCTGCAACACACTGTTTGTGAAAACAAACACCCATCCTACGAGAAGTTACATTCTCCTAGTTTCGCTATTCACATAATGCTGTTAGACTTGTTCAGTGCATGAGCCTTCCAAATGACAATGTAAAAGTGGAGAAATTCGTGTAGGAGTGTGGCACTCCACATATCCACGTGTTCATCTCAACAAGCTGTATAACATACTAAAATATGTGCCCTTAACTCCCCATAGTTCTTGAGTAATTAAGCCTAGAAGTCTGAATTAGGGTTAGCCTTTGGAGTGTGAGAACTTTGCATAGGATTGTCACTTAGCAATGACTAATGTGGACTAAGGTGGTCCCTTTTTGATGGACCATTTTTGAGTTAGAGCCCTGGAAATGGCTAAGAAATTAACAAAAAGTTCCCACGCAACGGGACCAACACCAGGGCGTTCAGGGGAAAAAAATAAGTCAGAAAAGATGTCTTAAAAAAAATATCTCTCTCTCTCTCTCTCTCTCTCTCTCTCTCTCGCTCTCTCTCTCTCTCTCTCTCTCTCTCTCTCTCTCTATATATATATATATATATATATATATATATATATATATATATATATATATATTGACCTTTTGCCGTTGAAAAATCCTGTCTATTTCGAAATGGTAACTACTTGTGTCGTAGAGGGACATATGGGACCAAGTTTATTGGATTCAGCATCCTTTGAACATTTAGGAATAGTCCCAATTGAAACAAAATATATTATTTTAAATATTTTATTTATCTCAAGGATGCTAGGCCCCAGCCTGCCAAAGGTCATTTCCCTGACCTTTGAGGATAGAAGTGTTGTAGAGACGCAATGACCAAGTTCATTGGATTCAGAATCCTTAAATAACAAGAAATTGTCCTCCATGAAACAAAAGGAATTACATGTATGTAAAATAATTTGTAATATTTATGTAATCATTTGTGACAGGCCTGCCCCCTCTCCCTTTCCAATCCCCCCCCCCCCCCCCCCCCCCCCCCTCCGCTGAAGGGCAAGCATAGATTCAACATATAATTAACATTGGCCTTTCAAACGTTTTAATTCAAACCAAAATTAAATGTTTTTTCAATGGCCTCTTTTAAACGCAAATTTCAATGTTGACAAAATGGTGTTGAAGCAACGTTTATCTACCATTAATCTTCAACTGTAACCAAAAATCAACCTTTTCAACCCTAAATAAACATTGCCCCCCCCCACCCCCCTCCCCTCCGCTGAAGGGCAAGCATAGATTCAACATATAATTAACATTGGCCTTTCAAACGTTTTAATTCAAACCAAAATTAAATGTTTTTTCAATGGCCTATTTTAAACGCAAATTTCAATGTTGACAAAATGGTGTTGAAGCAACGTTTATCTACCATCAATCTTCAACTGTAACCAAAAATCAACCTTTTCAACCCTAAATAAACATTGATTTAACATCTTTTGCTATCTGGGTAATTCCCACATGGACGTCTAACAAAGAAAAAGGCAAACGTATTGTCAGTAACCTGGAGGAGGTCTATGGACAAGCTAAAAGCAGATACCACTAGCGCAATAAAACAAAGGCTCACCTTGACGCTGCGAGTACAAACAAACACCTGTCGTGCACCAGTGTGACGAGGAAGTGAGGCAACCTGGGCAAACGCATCCTAACGCTATGCCCGCCCATACACCGTATATACTGAGCTGTATGGGTGGTGCAACTGAACGCACCTGCTTTCAGTCACACTGATTACATATGTATGTATGTATGTATGTATGTATGTATGTACGTACGTACGTATGTATGTATGTATGTATGTATGTATGTATGTATATGTGTATATACTCTGCTTTTTGGTTGGAGGGAGAGGGGAGGAGGGAGGGGGAGGGGGGATAGGATAGGTAGAAGAGGGCATTGATTCACTGGTGACAGGGCTGTCACTGGTGTAGCCTGGACATAACAGCCTATACCATTTGCATTGCAATTCTCTACCTGGACAGGGTGTGTATGTGTGAAAGGTGTGTTCAGGTGTGATCTGCATTACCATTGATGGAATGTGGAATGATGGTGGGTCATTTGCAATTGCTTGGTCTGGTGTTTTGTCGATACCAATCATTACAGTAATGTCCCTAACAAGCATACTGATCCACAACCTGTTGCATAACTTGGGCACAGAGAGGAGGTCCAAGTCTGTGGAGCTCAGTTTCTGTATGATTGTATTTGTAATTGCATTGCATAATTGAAATAATAAGACAATTATATAATGACATTTGGTAATTCAAATAGCTTTATACCAACAATAATTTATTGTCTGACAGTATACTGTAGCTTAAGTTATTTGAACATAACATGGGGGTGGTTACATGTCTCCTTTCCGACATGTCTCCATTCAGACACTAACCCTATCTCTTACCCTAACCCTAACCTTAACCCCTATGGAAGTGTTGCCACTCCGACAATAAGAAGTCACTGTCGGAATGGAGACATGTCTAAATGGAGACATGTTCCCAAGGTGGGTTCCAGACGATACACGGTCACCGCGTCCTATAATTAATTTTCAATGAGAGGTGGGCGGCTATTTTGGCCCCGCAGCGACGTTTTGGGGCGGCGAGGCGAGCGGGCGTAGTCCCGTGAAATCCCTTTGTTTGTGCATGCGCACGCGGGTGGTGAGAGATGGTTAGGTTAGCAAACTGTTAATAAAGTATTCAATCAAAACTAAGTGATGATTTCAATTGACTCTGGCATCTACTCTGATAATCGAACAATCCAAACAACATGTATGCCAACACACAGTGAACAGCTACGTCATTGTATGCATAGCAATGAACATAATACTTATATCATGAATATAATTGAATATGACTTGTTAAATACTGACAAATCACAATAAGAAACTATTAATGTGTATTTTCTTTCAGTCATGTTGATATTGTCAGATTATATGATTCCTCTGCTTTAGTGTCCTTTTCAATGTAATTGTGGCTTAGACTGAATGATCATTTATGTGTCTGTGTGAACTAATTTAAACTAAATGCTTTTATTCTTTATGAGTCTTCATGTGTCTGTTTAGATGACTCTTTTGATTAAATCCTTTATCACATACTGTACAAGAAAAGGGCTTTTCCCCTGTGTGCATCCTCATGTGTATTGTTAGATGACCCATGTGAAGACAGCCTTTACCACAGACTGTACAAGAAAATGGCCATTCTCCTGTATGAACCCTCATGTGTTTTTTTTAGCTTACCTGCGGTAACCCAACCTTTACCACAAACTGTACAAGAAAAGGGCTTTTCTCCTGTATGGATCATTGTGTGAGTCTTCAGATGAGCCTCACGAATAAACATTTTGTCACACTCTGTACAACTAAAACTTTTCTTCCCTGTGTGACTCCTCATGGACTGAGTTTGTTTTGATGATTTCAGGTCCTGGGACAGCTTACACTGTCCTCCCACATGTTGTGTCTTGTGTGATTTCAGTGTGTTTAAAGCTGACTGATCTCCTCTGTTCTCCTCCCACTCATCACTGTCTTCAGTTTCTGATTCAGAACAGTGTGAAGAGAGAAGATGGTCATCACTAGTTGGTTGTGATGTTCCACAGTCCTCTACATCAGCTTGTGTTTTCATGTGTTCAGTTGAGGTTTTGGCTACAGGTGCTGTCTCTCTGTTTTCATCATCTTCACTTTTCACTGCTAGTAAAGTCAACGTTGACAGACCAGATTCCTCTGGTCTTTCAAGTAGCTCCTCCTGTTCCTCCTTCATCTGTGGAGGTTGTGGTTCCTCCTGGACCAGACTGCAACTCCACTCTTCTTCAGGGGAAACCTCCTCTTTACACACAGGGACGTGCAGGAAGTCTACGAAAAAAAAAAAGAAAAAAAAAAAAAATATATATATATATATATATATATATATGTTACAGGACGTTTGGGTAACTCAGGACGTTCATTGTAAGAGCGCTCGTTTTGTAGTTCACCACACACTAATCACCACCAGGTGGCGTACGACAGCCATTCACTCATACTCTATGCATTCACTAGTGAAGGCGCTGACGTCACTCGTTTGCGACTATATTTGCGACGTTGTTTACTAGCCTAGCCTAGCCTAGCCTAGCTTAGCCATTAGCTCCATTGTAGTCGCTTGGACGGGGCGTTTATCGTGCGCTTGCCCAGGCCTTACGGCCTGGGCATAAATATAACGATTGCATTCACCACGGCTTCGTAACTCGCGCGGCCGGCCCTGGCCCGCTCTTCGCTGGCCTTCGCGCCGCTTGGGGCTTCGTGGACACAGGGGGGCTTCGTAACTCGGTTGGGCTTCGTGGACACAGGTGGGGCTTCGTTACTCGCCTGGGGCTCCGTGGACACAGGGGAATCGAGCGGCTCCGCCTGGAAGACGTTGCTGTGGGTGAGCGCTTGTTCCGCCCCGGCGCCGCACGGCGAACGCTCCGTTTCTCGAACGTCCTGTTTCTCTTTCAAACCGTGACATATATATATATATATATATATATATATATATATATATAATGATTCATTAGACTCCATAACATTTGAATGTTGTGCCTCCAAAGCAGAAACTCAGTTCAGTTGTGTCTTGAAAACAGATTACAATTTTACATTTTACATTGTGGTGGAAGCAGGTATCCATTCATATAGATAACCAGTGTCACAAATGTGTGTGGGGAGGAATCAGTTGGCAGTAACAGCAGGTTAGTGAGCAAACTCAGTACCAGGCCACTTTCACCAATACAATACAAAGAAAGACTGCTTGAAACTTACTGAGGTGCGGGTGGTCTTCAGGTTCCTGTTTAAGGTGGTCTTCATGTTCCTGTTTAAGGTGGTCTTCATGTTCCTGTTTAAGGTGGTCTTCAGGTTCCTGTTTAATAGAAACAGTCCTGGCTGGAGAACTGATCTTCACCTGCAGACTGGACTCCACCCACTGATCTGGAATGAAGGAATAGCATGAAAGCTTTAATAATAAGGACTTGAATAATAAGGACGTTGGTGTAATAGGAAAACAAACTTGAACTCATTGATTGCTTTCATTAAGAAGTGGTTTCAGTGTGTCCATCATGCATGTGATGAAGTATAGCATTGTTTTCAAAGGAGATGGCAGGATCGGATAACAGAAAAAAATAGTGTTTCCAACAACATTTTACATGGGAGCCAATGAAAAATCTGATTAATATGACTTGTTAAATTCTAACAAATGTGGACAGACACTGTTCTGCCGTTCTGGAGCATGCAAAGCCATCACAAGAAACTTGTTGTGTTTATTTTATTCAGTCATGTTGAATCAGATTATATCTTTCCTCTGCTTTAGTGGCCTTTTCTTTGTCATTCTGGCTTAGACTGAATGTGTCTGTGTGAACTAACTTAAACCAAATGCTTTCCCCTGTCTTCATGTGTGTTTTTAGACCACCCATTTGATTACTGCCTTTATCACATACTGTACTCATGTGTGTTTTAGTTAAGCCTTGTGAAAACAGCTTTCACCACATACAGTGCAAGAAATTGGCTTTTCGCTAACTAATAAAAGTAAAGGCTTCCCCCTTTATGAGTCTTGTGTGTCTCACAACATTGGAGTAACAATGTATTTTAACATTTCAACAATATATCCTCCACCCCTTTCCCACAACTGGTCTGACGTGCTTTCAAAACAGGACACATGTATAACCCAGCACCGTCAGAAGCTCTGAGAGCCTGTTTGACTTTGTAAACAGAATTCAAAGGTTGTTGAGCCCAGACCACCAGGAAATCATTAATATAAATGAATTCGAACTAATCCTGACAAAACTCCATCATGGATATTAAAACCACAATGGTCTTACAAATTGAACACAGTTAAACCACATATTATTCACTCTAAAACACATTTCTTATATGAAAAAGGGTTATTAAGTAGTTATTGTACCAACCTGTTCTGTATAATTTTATGTAGGGATTTAAAACCATGTCCAGTTGTCTGCTTTTGCGGTCAATTTCTTGCTTCAAGCTTAACGCTTCGTCTTCATAATCTGTTACCATTTGTCCAACGGCCCCAAATATCTCCTCAGCAGCTGCAGATAGTCGCTCATTGACCAAGGACTTCAGTGTTTGTAGTAAAGCCATTTCTCAAAGTTAGCTCTCTGAGTTTCTGTGACAAATACACCAACTAAGAGAAGCAAGTTCAGTCCTTAACAACTTGCAGAGACTAAAGTGTCACCCAACAGAAACAGAGCCCTGCTAAATACTCACAGAGAGTCTGATGGCCCAATCAGAGAGTGGGGGCCAGGGGGGCGTGTTGGGGCAACAATGGACAGAAACTGGCCAATAGTTGAACCCTTCAAGTCCCTGCACATCTGAACTCCCCCATACAATACAACATACACATTTTGACACGACTTCACAATTTGACATTTGTTTGCTGTAATAATTATCAGTCTGTGTTGCCTATAATAGCACCTATTTTTGGAATTGTGACAAAACCTATTCATTTTGTCAGTTTTCTGTTAATACTAATAGAATTACACATTTTGAAAATATGATTAATCTTTTGGGGGATTTAGAAGGCCTGACAGAGTTAATTTGTTGTGATTGGGACACCAAGGATTAACAGTATTTGGTGCATTTATACAAGAAAAACATGGTAACTGGTCTGATACATCGCTGGCAACATGGCCAAGAATTGTTGCGACCTTCAGACAAATGTTACTGCACACACACATATACAGCAAAGAAAATGTCAAAACACTTCATCAGGAAAACATGCAAAATTCAGTTTTATCTGCATTGTGTCCCTGCAAGCAAGCCTGCACTGGCCCTGTCCAGGCCCACTTAGGACTGGCCAAAGGGCACCCTGTAGGCGGCCCACACTGGGCCCCAGAGGTTTTGAACATCGGTAAAGTGTTGGCCCCAAAGTGCTGGGCCTGCGGGGGCAGCCCTTACTTAGCCCTCACATTGTGAGGGCTAAGTAAGGGCTGCCCTCACAAGCCTACACTGGGCCGGCATAGGCCCACTTGGGGGCCCTGAATAGGCAGCCCTCACTTGGCCCTCAGGAAGCCCTATTTACTGCCCTAACTAGGCCCTCACTATGCCCACAATGGTTTTGTAGTCTATTTCTTCTATTGCAGCAATAATTATGTTTACACCATTTCAACTACTGTAACTTAAGTTCACTTTAGGAAAAAAAATAATAACTATTATTCATCTAAAATGTATAAACAATAAATAACAATAGTTTGATTGATTGAAGGCTTTATTAGAAGTTTGCATAGGAAAATGTACAGATTCATGACGGTACAGTTCACTGGTACAAGGTCTACTAAAAGGAGATCCATGAAAAGACTAAGCTTATTTCAACAGGAAACCATTAAAGTATCTCATATAACATTGAATGACAGACAAATAGAACACAGTACTATGCAGTAGATATGTAAAGAAAAAAAGAAAACAGTAGGTCTATACAATCAGTAAGTACAGTATATACAATATATACAAGGAAGGGGCAGGTAACAGTAAGTCTAAACAATCAGTATGTACAGTATATACAAGGAAGGGGCAGGGAGGGTAGGGTTGGGCTAGGTTTTTACCAGTTGTGAACGGCTGCTGCCTGTAAGTGGTTTTTTAGGGCAATTTTAAAGGATGCTAGTGATCCACACTCCTTTATGGCCTTCGGTAAGGCATTCCACATTTTTGTGGTGTAGCAGAAGAACGAGTTCGACCCTTTCTTTGAGTTGACTCTGGGTTGAACGTGATCTGTGGCACTGCCTCTGGTGTTGTAATTATGGACATCCTTAACGTTTTTAAAGTATTTTGACAGGTACTTGGGTATCATAGTGGTGTAGTGTATCTTGTACACCAGGCCCATTGCAAGTTGCTGTACTCTGTCATCTACTCTGAGCCACCCCACTCTTAACTGGTGAGTAGCGGTGAGGTGAGTCTGATTGGGAAGGTTAAGCAGGACCCTAATTAGTTTATTTTGGGCTGTTTGGAGTTTAGTTTTTAGGGCTTGTGGGGCGTCACGATACCATACGTGGACTCCATAGTCAAAGAGGGGCTGGATTATTGCACCAGCTATGGTCTTCAGTGTGTTGAAGTTGACCATTGGGGCGATCCTCTGTAGGAAACGAGTTCGTTGGTTGATTTTTTGTATTACTTTTGAAGTCATCTTTTCGCTGGAAAGATTAGCTTCAAGGATACATCCTAAGTAGGAGATTTCGTTTTTTCGTGTTATGACCTTGTCACCCACTTTGATTGTGAAGTTCTCTACCTTTTTGAGGTTATGATTTGATCCAAAGAGGATGGACTCGGTTTTGCCCAGGTGAATTGATAATTTGTTGTCGTTAAGCCATGTGCAGATCTTACTCAGTTCAGAGTTAAGTGTCTTTTCAACCTGCAAGTGGTCCTTGCCCGAGACTAGGAGAGCCGAGTCATCCGCGAACAGGAACAGGTTGCAGTCGCAAGCAGATGCCATGTCGTTCACGTATATTAGGAACAACAGAGGTCCCAGTATGCTACCTTGGGGAACTCCACAGCTTACTGGGAGGGGGGGGGACAGGGTACCGTTAATCTCCACCACCTGTTCCCTCCCCACCAGGTAAGATTGCATCCAGCTCACTGCTGCGCTGTCAAAGGGATTAAAATCAATGTATTTATTAAATACAAAACAAATATAAAACAACACAACATACATTCAGTAGAACATTGGGGTTTCCAATTTTCAATACTTTTACTTCACTATATCTTAAAAGGCAGACATTATACTTTTATTCCACTATAATCATTTTAAATTGAAAATTGATTATTATAAAAAACATACATTGACCACCTCAGCCCTATATACATTTCGGCCATTTGAAAAAAGAGCCCTACAAGCCTGTGATGTGACGCATAGTGAGCTAATAGATCTGCAATTTTCAAGATCTTATACATTTGAAAACTTGTGAAATGGGACATCCAGCATAATGAGTACTTTCTACTTCTGGTACTTTAAGTAAATGTTGATACCAATACTTTTGTACTTTTACTTTGTTGAGTATTCAGAGATTAGGATAACATTATTTACATTCATCATCTCTTAATTAAATCCCTTATAACTACTCCTTATACCCAGACCTACCATGCAACTATCATGCAACTGTGGATAATAAAAAAATAAAAAATAAAGAAAATAAAAAAGAAAATAAAATGTCAGGAACTGACTACTAAGCAGTAGTGTCCACAATAGCACAGACTAACTTTGCAGCTTATTGTCAAGTGTTGATCTGGGTGGGGTGGATTGTGGAACGAAGGACCCAGAATATTAAGATTGTGTGATTGATTTCAAACAAAAACACACACATTTTTAACAAATAGTTTTTTTAAACAAACTATAAACAACAACAAAACAACCAACCTCCAGTCAGCCGTCAACGGCGAGTCCCCTATACCACCAGCCCACCTTGTGACTTGAGCCATGAGTCAATTTTCCAGGATGTTTCTTCTTGTGCTGCTCACAAACATTACCCAGGCTTGTCCTTTCTCGTGGCTGTATTCATCTGGAAATATATAAAAACATAATTATTATATTATCTGCATATGTGTGTGTGTGTGTGTGTGTGTGTGTGTGTGTGTGTGTGCGTGCGTGCGTGCGTGTGTGTGTGTGTGTGTGTGTGTGTGTGTGTGTGTGTGTGTGTGTGTGTGTGTGTGTGTGTGTGCGTGCGTGCGTGCGTGTGTGTGTGTGTGTGTGTGTGTGAGACACAGAAAGAAGGTAGAATTAAACTTTGGTTGACCATGCCCTAAGGAACAAACAATAATCAATTTTATTCAAAAGCTCACCATGCCTGGAGTGTTGGAATTGTGACGCAGGAACTCTTCAACTATGGCTTGGATTGGCTTTGTCCCATTTTCTCGTATCCACTGTACCCTATAAATGGAGGTCTGCAAAATGTATCGGCCGGATTTATGTTGTTTTTCAGCCACTCTGACATTTGCAGGACTTGCTCTGCAGTTACATCTGATTCTGTGATGAGCAGAGAAAATAATACAATCTCACTTAGAAAATAGTGGTAGATGAAGACATCCGAGTTTACAATGTAGAGTTCTTTGTTGCAAAGAGCATACAGTAATCCACTTCGAAATGCAAGTGAGTTGAATATACTACATTGTATTGACACCTAGCTGATCTTGCTGTACCTAGCAGGATGACTCGGGTCTCTTCCCTCTTGTGGTGAATTCAACATCCTGCCCTAGCACTGTCGGCACCTTTTCCAGACATTGTGGAGGTGCTCCTCCAGATACCCTGATGCTGGTTTATGACTCCTCCCCGGGGTGAACCATTCATCTTAAAGTAAAGGAAATAAGCAGAAAGGAACACACACACGTTACACAACAGGCAGCAACACCAAGTTGACAATGTGTGTTCATAATTTGCTTTGTGCATTATATAGGATATAGTGTATAGTGGTTAGTCTAGCTCAGATAGACAATCCACCCATGTTAAAAAAGGTGGGGATATATACTGCAGTTAGTTAGCGGCATGAGTATATAGTCTGGCTAAATCAGGCTATATATTTAAAAATGGCTTGATCTTGATAGAGAATACTCACTTCTCTCCGAAGCGCTCCTCCATCAGGTGGGCATACAGTATATGGACCATTGATATAGAGATTGATCAGGAGAGCTTCTTCTGAAGACCACAAAACAAACATTTCCCATTATCTATTTTGCTGAAGATCTAACAGATATTTTTTAATAAAAAAGAGAAGGCAAAATAAATTAAAACTACAGAACATTAATTTCAAAATGTAGACTAGACCACCCTCCCCTCCCTACAGTCAATGAAGCAAGGCTGCAAAGCTGCTCGCACAGACAAAGTGAACTTACGAATGTTGCTCCATCTTCCACCAAAGCTCTTTGCTGGTCTGTAGGCAATACTGGTTGTGGTGAGTCTTCTGGTGCTGGTATGGGCTGCAGCAAAATAGTAGGCTCTGGTGTGGGGCTAGAATAATAGAAAAGTATAAAAGTATGAAAAGAAAATTATTAGCACCAGGGTCAGAGCTACATTGATTAAATGATACAAAATAAAGGAGAAAAAAAAAGAAAAAAACTACACAAAACACTGCATACACTTACTATACAGTATAGTTTACCCCAGTGGTTAATCCAGTGGTTCTCAATGTGTGGGTCAGGACCCCCAGGGGATCTACAAGCTCACAACACCAGTTTGCGGTTGAACTTCTGAGCTTGTAGATCTGCCACTTTCACAATTTTACCAATGGAACCGAATCAAACAGTCCATGTGCTTGTCAGGGTTTGGGGGTCCCTAATTCAAATATAATATTTTTTAGGGGGTCATCAATTCAAATGTGATTATTTTGTTGGGGTCCCCAGTTCAAAGTGGGGTTTAAAATGCATGTCACAATTTAGACCAGAAGTCTACAGGCTCCAGTTTCCTGATATGTAATGAAAGGAGCAATTCCCAGTTTTTAAGGAAAAAAAGAAAGAAAATCCTTTATCCCCAAATACCTTAACTAATAACTACATTTTGAAACACACATAACACATTTTGTCTCTTTAGACCTACTCTGGTGTACCTCAAGCAGGTGTCGTTGAAATTTCAGCCGTGGCCCAAGGAGATAATACAGTATGAAGGATGCGTTCTCCATTCCAGGAGAAAGAAGCACTCTGTGTCAATCCGTTGCTCTGCAAAATATTGTTTTAACAGAGACACAAACTGTTTTTTACAAGCTGTTTTAAAGGCTGCCTGTTTCAAAGGGATAATGTGGTTATCTAATATGAGATAAATACCAACAACAGTCATGTGTACTATTGTACATTCAGTAAAATGCCTATTACAATACATACCTTCAAAAGACGTGACCCACTCAGTCAGACTCAGATTCCATGTAGGCTATATGGTCATCTTTGACAAACTCATCCAACTTTAGGAAAAGAAGTAAGGAACAGAAAAATATTTAGGGCAACATATGATGGTGTGTGAGTGTGCACAAATTGTTAGCCATTTCTCACTAGTTTTGACACAAACCAAACTATAGCTACTAACAAATAATTCACACTGTTTTATAAATTGCTAATTTAGCTAGATATGTATTTATGCTCCATTGCACAATGTATTTGGTACCTGAAAATAGCAGATCTACAAGCTCACAAAGTTTACAATAATAACTTGGTGTAACAGCTGGCCAGCTATGGCCAAAGTTAACAAGTTGAGTTCGCTAAGTTAGCTAATGCCAATATCCACCCTTTGTGGTTTGTGTGAACAATGCTAAGAGAAATGAAAGAACAGAAAATGCTTTATCTTATTGGCTATTATCTTATATTAATGTGTCCTTACTCCTTACTGTACCATTTCACCATTAAATAGCAGCCATGTCCAAATCACTGGTTCATCTCCTCCTGTCATTAGCTGGTGTCCAGTGGTAGTCATGGTGGTAGTGAATGAAAAGGCGGGAACAATAAATAAATACATAAAAAAAGGTGAAAAGAGCGGCAAAGTTTGAGGGCTGCCCTCAGTACGCCCGTTTAGGCCCATAGCATAGTTCTACCTTTGGGCCCAATGCAGTTTTTGTGTGGGCAGCCCACATCATTTGCCGCTCCTTTCACACGTACGGGCTTCCCACAGTACGCCCATGGTTAGCCCATGATGAGTCAACAGCTGTGGGCTCATTTAGGCAATGCCACTATGGGCCTGTGGAGGTAAAGAGAGGGCTTTGCTTTATGCCTTTTGATTGAGTGATTGATTGAGGTATTTATTAGAAGTTTTGGATAGGAAAGTGTACAGTTTCATGACAGTACAATGCCAAGTAAAAGGAAACTCGGGTAAGGCAAGGCTTTATTGTTATTTTCCATTGATATCCTTATATCCTTATACAGAATACCTCTGTAAACGGTTAAACCTAACCTTATTCCTAACCTTAACCTCAGTAAACAGTGCCAAAAGCCTAACCCTATACCCAATCTTAACCTCAGAAAGATATGTGTAATCCTAAAGTTATTTCTAACCTTATTCTCAGCAAAACAAATACAAGAATAAAAATCTCTGTCTCTTGAGTTTCTTTCCAGCGACTGTAATGGTTACCGTTAAGCAGTGTTGTTTTTGGCAGGCATTTTAGATTTAGTCTTAGTCATAGTCTTTTTGACGAAATGCTTCTTAGTTTTAGTCAGATTTTAGTCATTTATATCGCTGATAGTTTTAGTCTAGTTTTAGTCGACTAAAACTCAAAAGGTTTTAGTCAAGTTTTAGTCGACGAACCCACACAAAGGTTTTAGTCCAGTTTTAGTCAATAGTTTTAGTCAAAAAGAAAAATGTGTCTTTAAATAAATAAATGAAACACAGTCAATAAGGCAGTGGTTCTAAACCTTTTCTGGCTGCGACCCCCAAAATAATCATATTTTAACTGGGGACCCCCCACCCTGACGAGCACTAAGAGTTGAGGCATAACATTTTGTATAACACGGTTCTATTGTGAAAATAGCAGATCTACATGCTCACAACCCCTCACGTTGCGAGGCATTGTGAGCATGTAGATCAGCTATTTTCACAATTTCAGCCTCTAATATTTGACAATTTGACGCTTTGTCAATTTAATTTGTCATTTCAGAGGTTAAAAAAAGTCCTTACGTTGTCACTTATAGACATGTACATAAACCCTCAATGCACTATGTTGTTTTGTTTACAGTTGAGTGAGAAAACAATGTTGCACATTCACAATCATTTTGGGTCCTCTCTGGGGTCTCGACCCACAGATTGACAAACGCTATGAGTCCCGTTGTTGAGGCATTTGACTGGCTGCAGTGTGTACTAGAGCCCTTTTCCACTGGCCCAACACCACACCACACCACACCACTCCACACACTTGTGACAGGTTTTCCCACTACAAGGACCTGGTGTGAAAGTGGTACTAAACGTGGTACTAAAAAGTATCCAATCTAGATTTGTTTCTTACTGGTAGGGGTACTTATATACTGTAGTGTAGATATTTTATGTGGTGCGGTGTGGTGTGGTACTAAAGCTGCAGTAGAAAAGGGGCTTTGGGTGCTGTGTCAAGCGCACACACTGCATAGTAAATGGTGATGGAGTGGAGTAGAGGACTTCTTAAAAAGTTTTAGATTAAGACAATTTGCTTGCATTGCGATGCATCTGCGTGCCGTTCTGCATTAATGCAGTGACGCTACATAATTGTTACTTTTAGCCTACGTTTGTTATTGTTTTTCCTCCTGAAAACGTGGCTAAATCGTTAGCATGCTAGCGCTTTAGCTCCGTTCATTTAGCCTTGGAGGAGAGCATAGAGAGGCATAAAATCATTAGTCAGGCAGTTTTCAAAGCAGAGAATCCACCAATCATGCGGTTTACAACAGCTTCAAGTAGACTACCGGGCGCATACTTTCTATCTGCGTCGCCTCGCCTCTCCACTCCAGTCACTGCTATGCCTGCTTGCTTTCTATGCCTGAGAACAGAGGCTAGATGCGCTGCGGTCTGGGGACAGGCTCAGTCTTTGATCCAAAATATGACGGAACGGATAGAATGGCAGAAAATTGTCATGCATTTTGACTAAGTCCACACACTAACATTTTCGTTTAGTCTCGTCTAGTCAACGAAAACACACATTCGTCTCGTCATATTTTCGTCACCAGACTAGAGATTTTAGCTCGTTAACGTTACGTCATAAACGTGAAAAAAAGGGGCGTCAACGACGTAATTTTCGTCATCGTCTCGTCAACAAAAACAACACTGCCGTTAAGACAATGTTTTTGAATGATAAAACACAGTACGACGGCCCAACAGGCTGACAGGCCAAATTAGATGGCCTGGGTTAGGGGAAACCTTTTAAAAGACTGGGGCATGAATCTCGCAAAGTGCATATTTATGACAGAGGCCTTTGAATCACACTTTGAATGTGAGTGACGTTTGGAATATTACACACCACAATAGCAATGCTATTCCACCCTGTCCATTTGGTATGCTGCACTCTTTCACTCACAACTACTAGTTGTGTTTCTCCCCCCTTGTCTATTTAGAAATAATGTAAATGCATGTGTGTAAATGCTATGTATGTATGTATGTATGTATGTATGTATGTATGTATGTATGTACGTACGTACGTATGTATGTATGTATGTATGTATGTGTATGTATATGTGTATATACTCTGCTTTTTGGTTGGAGGGAGAGAGGAGGAGGGAGGGGGAGGGGGGATAGGATAGGTAGAAGAGGGCATTGATTCACTGGTGACAGGGCTGTCACTGGTGTAGCCTGGACATAACAGCC